>NC_079418.1:22792149-22879649 GCF_026213295.1 Gadus chalcogrammus
CAGAAAATGTATTTGTTTACATTAAAGTGTAATAAACAGGAATAATGGTGTTGACCTGATATAATATACTTTAGGGAGCATTTTCAAATTATTAAAAAGGCAGTTTTGGAAACATAATATATTTTAACGGCTAAGGAATCAACTATCGTGAAATAACTTTTATAAGATGAGTTGACCACATTTCTCAAACAATGACTTTCAGTCATCTTCACTTTCTTCTGCGATTATTTGAGTTCACAATGGGACCAGATGGGATTCGTTTATACAGATTTTCCTTATCCTGTTTCAACCGGTTGTGGATGATATTGGTGTTTTGAATTTTTTTTAATTGAAATTTGTTTGAGGGTTAAGATTGGATCATTATTAGTCAGGTGTTCCTATAAGATCCACACTAGCTTGTGAGTATTAGCTTGGTTATTGTATTATTATACTGCAAGGATTAATCATTTAAGGCCCAATCCTCTGGTTTACCAGAAAACCCTTGTTGTTTTACTATGAACTCTTTAAAATAAAAAAAAAATATATATTTTTTTTATCAGACCCATATATTGATGACTTCTTTTGTGGGGAATCTTGTGGCACCTTTAATTTAAATGTCATCCATAAAATAAATTGTTGCCACAAACACGGTTCTCATGCATATCTGATAGGATAACTAAAATATAAATAAACCTTTAACTAAACTTTGCTCTAACAACCTGTCACTGAATACAAAGCTACATCTAAATATAATTATATTCAACCTTGGGTGTACTCAGAGCTGAGATGCGTTCTTAAAATAAATAAAATAATTTCTCAAGGAAGTTACATTTACAAGATTTTTCATCTTGGATATAAACCTACTCTGTTAAGGCAAGTGGTGAACAATAATTGATGGAAACTTGAAGGAAATGATGCCAGACAGTACTATATATACTGTATATATATATATATATATATATATATATATATATATATATATATATATATACACACACACGCATACCTCAAATAATAAACAATGTAGGCTTTTGCATAATGGTGATTTGTGTTCTGATGTCATCGTAACGTAATCCCGTTTTACAGAGTTGAAATTGCATCATATCAACAATAACCAAACTCACAGAACAGTGTCCACATCAAACAAATAGCGTGTGGGGTAAACTCTAGCCTGAAATCTTTTAACAGATTAAATTAAAAGGAGGGGGATAGGGGGAGGTGGTTAAAGTGTTGTAAGTTTGTCATTTTCATTTGTTTTGAATGAAATACTTCCGCGGCTTGGGACTAGAGCAATGATTAAGGGCCCTTTACAGACGGCCGCTGGTTAGAAACAAACCTATCGTGTTGACGCATTCTGCTTAACTGGCCTTCTAAATCCAATGCAGAGGATACTGTAGTGGACGCTTTGAGTCATCGGCTGGTCTGGAAGCCAGTAGAGGCAAGCCGCTGCATTGTAAAATATATCGCTTCTGGGTATTATGTAACATTGACTTGGCTGTACCGGAGTGACCTGTGCATTCAGGCTACAAGGGGTCGTTATTTCACCCTAATGACAACAGCCCCGAGATGTCATGGTTACTTGTCAAGCCCAGCAATATCATCCTTTGGAGGCTGATTCTATCCTTTGGAGTGCATCTTGAGCACTCGAAGTAGCAGAGGCAGAAGGCCTGTTGTGTTTATATCTGTTGTATTTAAATTAGGTATTTATTGTTTTGTCTATTTTTGGGGAATTATTTCAAATAAAATCCCTACACTGCTTCAATATTGCTTTTTACTAAGTGCACATCTGTAAAGTTCCTAAAAAAGTGCTCATTTTCATTGCCGAACATATTTGTTCCAGAAAAAAGGGTTCAATGTGGTGTTGGATTATGGTCCCCCTTATGCCTTATGTCAATCCTCATGCTTCACCAACACACACCACTGCACTCACTACAGTCGCCCTAGGACTCCCATCAGACACTATCACTATACACAACACTCAAATGAAGCTTCAGTAGATACCGCAGTTATATATTTAATAAATACTTCTGTGCTTTTGTGCCCTTCCCACTTAATGAATCCAAGTAGCAAAATATAGTTCTAGTTCTCTCGCCTCCTTAACGCGACAGTAGCCTACCGAACCCATGGCCACCGACTCACCCGACCAAACACACCTTCACCTACCACTTCCTCTACTTTAACCCTGGGCACTGGAGGGGGTAAAGAAACCAGTGAAGACAAAACCCAGTCGAACGAGCACACAAACAGCAAAGCAAAATGTTTGGTCCATGAGTCGTGTCCCAGGGTGTCACACGCGGAAGATCCCATTAGTGAGATGAGTTTGGGAGGGGGTGGTGCGTACGTACGTGAGCTGGGCTCTGGATGATGATGATGATGATGAAGGTTTGCATGCAAGCGGGCTGCCGATCGGAAAGGATGGTTGGGGTGTGTGTGTGTGTGTGTGTGTGTGTGTGTGTGTGTGTGTGTGTGTGTGTGTGTGTGTGTGTGTGTGTGTGTGTGTGTGTGTGTGTGTGTGTGTGTGTGCGGTGTAGGGCGTGGTACTACCAGGCAGACTCATTTTTCCCGCACTTGAACATCTCCAGTGTAATGGTTCTGAAGTCCCACAGAGCGTCGATAAGGACAAATCAACCCCACGTTTATTTTGTCGCTTGCCGCTGCATGTTGTTTTCTTTCTTTCATTTTTTTTGGCAAAAATAAGAATGAACAAAATATACAAACGGTTGATGTATTCGAAGCTAAACGTTGTCTAACACTTTGTGGTATACATTCAGGAACAATCATGTTGAGAGTGAAAAAAATAAACAAATAAATAAAACCCGAAAAAAATAATGAACAAATTGAAAAAAAAAAGAAATATTCACAGTAATAATAATAATAATACCGGTAATCATAATAATTATATCAGAAGACTATTCATCGCCATAGAGTTATTGTATGTTACAAATGATCACTAGTTTCTAGCAGTCCAGAGCCCCTGCGAAGCTGGGGAGTTATAGTCTTTCCTTGGAGGGGATCCAGATGTAGGGTCCAGAATGCTCCTCTATGACCTGCTTGCAGTGGTTGTATATGTCCTCTAGGGTGTCCCCTTGGACCAGCGCTGGGAACCAAGAGGAAGCCATGGGTTACACACACAAACACACACTCAGTGGAGCCGCAGTTCACACAGGTATGCACACACACACACACACACACACACACACACACACACACACACACACACACACACACACACACACCAACATTTATTTACGAGAGACATTGAGGTTTCCCTCATTTTATAATTATAATATTACATTTTTAATCATATATATCAATCTATGGTTTATTGTGCAAGGTTCATACATTGAGGATGTGCCTTGCACAATAAATTAACCTGCACAATAAACCACAGATTGATCAACCTGACATACAGTAAGACATATTATGATATTATTAACAGGTCATTTGAATATAGATAAATGAAGTACACTTTGTTATTCATTATTGATTTAGTTACGTAGTAGTAGTAGTAGAAGTAGTAGCGTACCTGTGAAGAATTCCCCAAACTCTTGCTCTAGCTTCTGAGCTCTATCAAACGTCTTCCTGGCCTGTTCCTCAGTCAGCCTCTTGTTCATGTCCCTGTTGTCAGAGAGATAACTGACCCACACGCCACCAACAGCATATAATCTACTCTAGGTCCTTTCAACAATCACTACCATGATGGTAGCAGCAGCCAAGACAGTTGAGAGTAAAGCCTTATTGGGGAAACTTGCAGTTGTGTGTGTCCCATTAGAAGCCTATAGTGGCTCGAGATTTCGCTACAGTTATAGCTACATCATCTACAGATGACAGCCATGACATCTGAAGATTATACAGCTGTAGCTGCAGCAACATCTCAAGCCAAGAGAGGTTGCTGAAATTAGGATAAAGTCGAGATCTAATGAAATGTGGACATTGACAAAGTTGGCCGACATCCCAGTACTCACATTAATGAATCCACCGACTTGGGTTTGATGAATATGGCGATAGGGTAAAGTTGTGCTACTTGTAATCGCTTGATGGCGTTCCCGGACACATCCAGTATACAGTGTTTGCCCTGGAACAGACGGACACACAGAAAGGAAAGTCAAGGACAACCGTCAACCTCCCCGCCAAAAATTGGATCCAACGTTCCCATTGGCTGGAGGGGAGCGGGGGGGGGGGGGGGGCTCACCCTCTCCGCCACGTATTTGACCGACTGGACGCTGGTGCCGTACAGGTTGTCGTTGTACTGGCCCGCCTCGATGAACTTGTGCTCTTGGATGTCCTTCTCCATCTGCTCCCGGGACTGGACGAAGTGGTAGTCGCGGCTGTCCACCTCGTAGTCCCTCTTTGGTCGAGTGGTGTCTGAGGGCGGGAGGAGGCGGGGGTTAGGGTCGACCGGTTAGAAAGATAATGAGCTTTAGCTTAACTCTGTTATTGTTGGGACACACAAGGTCTATTTAGTCGCTAGCTAAGGAAGAATCTTTCCAAGGACATCCAATCAGATTTTGTACTTGATGTGTCTTAAAGAAGTGATCAGGTGTAGGGATGTGAAAAACTACAATTTTTCATTGTCGAATAATCAGTGGGTGGTATGAACGAATAATCGATTATTCGATGTGTGCCGACATTCACAAAGGCAGCCATGGCTCTTCGGCAAGAAATCACTTAATATCTTAAACGCAGAAAAACAACTACCTGCTAAGTAGTTCCAGTCAAATTGTCTGTTGTGAAAAATGCATTAAACTGTAATCAGAAAACGCGGTTATATGCTATAGACCCTATAGTATCTGTGGTATAAAGGCTGGGACGAATTTCAAATTATAAATATGTACACTTAATGTTGAAAGTATAGACTGTCGCGAATCCCATTGAAACTAATGGCGCGGTGATTCGTTCTTTAAAACGAGAGCTGGTAAATTGTGAAAAATGAATTAAACTGTAATCAGACAACGTGGTTATATGCTATGGACCCTAGAGCAGGGGTCAGCAACCTTTTCAACATACAGTGCCAGTTTGAAATGTTCTCGTTAATGAGTGTGCCTTAAGCAACAATATATTAAATATTAAGCTGAATTATGGCACAGCGACCAAAAACATTTCCAGAAGACCTGAAATTTTATAATGTTTTTTCTTTTTTTATATTTGCAACATGGGATTACAAATTATAATTACATATGTCCCATCTTAAAACACCACTTTCAGTAACTCATTCAAAAACATATTTACAATGTGCGAAATGTAAAAAACGAGAATATATGAGAATCTTGGAACCATCCACATCATATCTTTAAGACATGTAAAGGTTTGCAAAACCAAGTGAAGGCGATGCATACAGGCCACTTGAAACAATCTTTTTAATATTTTCTTCTCTATTACTCACAACATAGGTTTAGGCTACATACTATTAATTGATCCCATTTCAGAACACTGCTTTCAGTAATTCATTGAAACATATTTGCAATGGGAGGAAATGCCCAAAACAGATAAGTTAAAAAAAAATCAGTAGTAATGATGCCGCATTGTGCGGTGAAGTTTTTTTTTTCTAGAGTATCTGTTGTATAAAGGCTGGGAGGAATTTCAAATTATAAATATGTACAATGCATAACGTAAGCTCTCTGGCGCATAGCTGAGTGGATTGGAATACCTCCCGTTGCCAAGTCGTAGCTAAGGTTCGTCCTATTTACTGGAGGAGTGAACAACGTTTCTGTTGCATAAGAACCTTACGGGAGGGTAATGATTGTTCCAGGTATTAGTCAAACCCTCGGGCGTTACCAGGGGAAACAAAGTTATGGCTTGTGAAAAACGTTATATTTGAATGGGAAAAAATGTTAACGGCCCAAATGTTAACATTTGGACCGATTTTTACCCTCAGGGACGAATAATCGTATATTCTGACCCATCCCTTATCAGGTGTGAGAGTGATTCGCCTTTTCCTGTGTGTGGACATCTCAAGTGGGTGCACAACTAGATGTGTGCTGTATAGATCAGTCTACTAGCCTACCGAGTGGACTCTAGCACATGCTGCTTACCTATCCAGCAAACATCTAGGTGGACACTCCCACTTGGGATGTCACTAAAACCCAGTAAAAGGTTGATTTTCAAACGGCTTGTAATGACTAATCAAACTCAAACCTGTTGGCATAATATCACTGCTTTAATTGACTGAATTTAACGGGGACAATGTTTATAGAAGACAATTTGAGATACATTTTTCAGTTCAACATTGAGAACACGTTTATAATTGTGTTCAGCCAAATGTTTCGCCACATATCAGTTAACATGTTAACTTGGAATACACATCGGTGTATTCCAAGTTAACACTGTAAGCTCTAACCAAATAGAGCTTACAGTGTGTGGTGTAAGCAAACAATCTATTATCAAAAAAGTAAAAAAAAAAGGAACATGGAAAAAGTAAGAACAAAGTAAAGTTGCAAGTTCAACATTTTAATTGGATGTCCTTGAAGACACAATGGTTAACTAGCAGCCATATTTCACCATATTCTTCTGATGGGCCCAAACAACTATTCAAGCTATTGCTTTGGAAGTGGGACACTGTAAGGGTTACACTAGACTTGGAACAAACACAATCCGACACACAACTCACAAGAGCTATGGGAACAAAAGGAAACGGAACAAGAATAGAGGAACAGGAAGAGAGAAACAGGAAGAGAACGACTTTGGGGCTCACTCACCTTGTTGCCCTGAACTGTTAGCAGCTTTTTTTTGTTTAATGGGTCAATTGAAATAAACACAAACAAACAGATGGATAAATAAAAGCATGCAAAATGGTTGAGATTTGGGGTTACATACATATTAACGTGCAGACACAGACAGACACACAATGACCTTTTTAAAGTCAAGCACACTTTGTCTTTGATACTTTTTCAGTATTTCAGTATCAATAGATAAGGCGGCCGTGTGATTGTGAAGCCAGCCCGTCCAACATGCTGTAGCCAGCACAGCCAAGGGCTCAGAGTTCCACACCCAGCCATTTGCTATGGCTACAACTGGTGTACCACACATACGCAACCAAGCGTGGTCAGTGGCAGGGATGCGGGTGTGGATACAGCTGAGTTTACATTTCTCCACAGCCCTGGGAGGTACGCAACTGTTGGTCTGATCGAATTTAGTCTAATCTAACCAAATCTAAACTACACAATCTGATCTAAACTAAACTAACACAATCTGATCTAATCTAAACTAACACAATCTGATCTAATCCAAACTAACAAAATCTGATCTAATCTAATTTGAACCAACCCAATGTGACCTAATCCAAATTGACCAGATTGAATCTAAATTTAGCTCATCTAAACTAACCCAAACTCATCTAAACAAACCCAACCTAATCAAATCTAAACAAACCAAATACGATGTAATCTAATGAAAACCAATTTTATCTGATCTAAAGTAACTAATTTGAGTCAAATGTCATTTAATCCAAGCAACCTAACCCAATCTAATCGAAATGTATGATTGCATATTGGATTCGATTCTCTCATAGGAACATAAAACAAAATCTAAAACCGTATCTATTTTTCTTAACAATAAAATGACACCCTGAATGGAGTCTCCTGGATTTGGTCTTTCATTAGAGAATGCTTACGTGGTACGCATGAGCCAAACTTTTCAGGGAACTCCGAGATGAGGTCGTCGTTGATCCGGTCCTTCATGGGTCCCAGGATTATGACAGGTCTGGCGTAATTAACTAGAGAAAGGAAAAACTCCTGTTCAAGGTCTATACATATATGTATGTTCACCAATGTGCAAAACTGAGAGATACAGGAAGTCTTGTTTACCAGCGGCTATAAGGTAATATATAACTTCTTAAGCATTTTTTTTATTGTATTTTAACTTATTAAGTATGGAATCTATCTCAGGAACTGTGTGGTGTTTGTCTGTCCTGAAGCTGCAGTGGCACTGTAATTTCCTGTAAAGGATTATTAAAGGATCTATCTATTTGACAGGTATATTTGTGTTGCAGTCCTCTAAGGTTTCACAACATGGGAGGGGTGATAGCCACTCACTTTCTTGTCTCATCACCGGCTCATACGAGAGGATTATCTCTTCCTGGCTTCCTGTGGGGTTAAAACGCACCGCAGACACACCCACGCACACGCACGCACACAAACACATACACACACACACACACACCTTTAGCCACGAGCACCTAAAGACACTCCTATGTTGGGGACGGTTCTGCAGTGTAACCACATCCTGTGTCACATTCTAAGTGAGAGTTTATCTGTCTTCAGTTTTATTCCGTTAGATATGAGGAAAAAAATATGAAGAGGTGATGTGATATGTGATTTCGAGGACATTCTCCTGCCAGCTGTCTTCTACGTGATATCTGAACTTGGTAGCCAGCTAAAATAAGTTGAGCTAGTACTGATTAAGAAAGTATTGCCGATGACAAGGAAACCTCTTTGGCCTAAGCAAAGTAAAACAATAACCATGTGTAATTTTTTTTGTCTTGGAGGCTGAGAAGAAGGCCACTACAATTGAAATAACATGTAATTATGTACAGTTATACAGGATATTTTGAGTCTTTGATTCTAGCTGAAGCATTTGCCCAATAAAGAATTAAATTCCATGTTGTGGCATTTCCCTCACTGAAAGGATTTGGAAAAAAAATACATTACATTTATTGAAAAGATTAATGACATAATAAAAGCAAAAGCAAGTGCATATGTGAGTCGCTTAGGGCTAGAAGCCGGCGACTGTAAGCGCTTGGTTGTTTTATCACCTGGGCACTAAAACCCAGCCAACTACATGTGTTGCTGTTGACCAGACTCATGGTGTTCTAGACTCATCCATAAAAGATGAACTCACTTGGAAAATGTTACCTCTGAAATTGTTAAACTGAAAGATTTTGGAAACTGAACGTTAATTCTTAAAATGTCAAAAATGGTGAGTTTGAATTACATTTAGACAATAATAAAACATATAACAACAAGAAAAGAATACATGATAGATGATACACATGAAAAGCATAACAAAGCATTATGATGCTGAATTTTAAAGTCCAGGGTGCAATCACAGATAAAGTAAGCAAACATTGCAATAAGGTTATAGTCATGAGCATCATGCAAACATGCATTCGCCTTTATTAGCATTACAAAGTCAGTGTGCACCGGGAACGGGAGTCTATATAGTACAGTATCCAACGTGGGAGTTGTATACGATATTCATAACCAGTTCAATCATATCTTGAGAAAACCCAAAACAGTATTCATAAGATCGTATTAAGTGTAGGTACTTGCGCATAGATCAAGCTGGTATTGCCAAGGTTTCAATTGCCTATTAAATCACATGGGCACAGCAGGCCACTTAAATGACTTCAAAGTACCGGTAATTTAAGGGGAAGTTGTTGCTAAAAATAGCAGACGAATGAAGCAGCCTGTGGCAGGAACTAACGTCATCGGCGCACCTTGCTAATGAAGGAACGACATTTATATTGAAGCAATTCAATTAACGAATCAATAAGTAGCCCAATCAAACCAGTGTGTAGCTGGAGGTCGCCTCCCTCAACTTAATAATACTGTTCATGCGGGGGCTGATAAGATTGATTTGACAATGATGACATACAATTAACTCTGACGCCAATCTGCTATGACGCCTAGTGTTTAGACTGCATTATTTATTTATCTTAATTTATTTAATATTATATTAATAAATATAAAATATATCTATAAAAAATATAGATTATATTTATTATTACATCATAAAAATACACACATAATCATTAACAATACATCAAATACAAACATCGTTGTTAAATTGTTTGCCCATTCCTTGATGTGTTGTATTTAACGTATAAACATTTGGACGGTTACGCTAAAACCTGATTGACAGAGGTAAGGAGCAGCACACAGAGAAAAGCACTTACACCTGGCATGCAGAGATACTGCAGAAACCATATCAAAAAATAAAAAAATAAAAATCAATGTCAATGTTAACAGGGAGATGTGACGCGGCGTTGCTGGATAAGAGCCAAACGTTAGGAGGGAACCGACAGCTCTGAGAACCACTTACTGAATGTCTTGGTCCCATACCCATCATCACCCAGGCCCAGGATGTCCTACGGGTACCCCGACGTCCACAGAGAGACACAGAAAAGACAGTGGGAAAAAAGAGAGAGAGAGAGAGAGAGAGAGAGGGGGGGAGCGACACCAGATACCAAGAGAAGGGAAAGGTAAGAGGCATTGAAAGGCGGGAGCTGCCTTCAGTTCGGAGGCCAGGGGGCCGAGTTCTGCCTGTGAACACGAATCAGCCAGCAGGGGGAGCCAAATACACAGAGTTGATGCTCCTTTGGGCTTTTTAGGGTTTAGTTCTAGGAGCCTTAACGTGTTTTAAATCTGTTGACTGATTCGTCCTCAAGACTAGGAACTCGGACAACTCTGCACAAGGAGACACAGAAAATGACGACAGAGACAGCAGGAAACCTCACAGAAAAGAACCCAAACCCTTTTCTCGCGACGCAAAGCTGTACTATTACTTGCGTATCAACCACTGCAAGTATGCCCTACTCTGTGTGTGTGTCTGTGCATGCATGCGTGTGTGTGTGTGTGTGTTCTTGTAGATGTGTGTGTGTGTGTGTGTGTGTGCGTGTGTGTAACTCGATGTGTGTGCGTGCGGCCGTGGCTTACTTACGGTCAGAATCACTGCCTTCTTGGTCGCCGTCTTTGTTCTTGTAGAATGGAAACTTTCGTGTGAAGATGTAATTCTTTTTACGTTTGTCATTGAATGACTGTGGAGGAGAGAGGGCATGGGATAGGGGTGGGTGTCGGGGGGGGGGGGGGGGGGGGGGACGACAGGTATGTGTGACTGGTGGACATTTTCATGCAGACAGAAAACAAACAAACAAACTGCTAGCAAAGACAGTGGGAAGTCAACAAGGTCGTTCTGATGGTGACCCTTCTAATACCAAAGCCATTTAGGTAAACACTGATTATACTGCTCTCTTTTATCTCGAAGTCGGTCCTCTCAAAGTCTGTCAATGATACTATTTTTGAGGCTTTTTTGTTTGTTTTACGTGCTCCCTGTAATCTTGAATAAACAAAACATTTAGCATTGTTTATACTTGAGTGTTTACCTTACCTCAAAACATAAAAAGACCATTCAATGAGTGGATACTTTTGGCCCATTACTGGCCGAAATCATTAGGCTTTACAAAGCTAAGCTTTTTTTATTCATAAATGAAAAATACTTTTCTTACAACGGTTCAACATCAAACCGTCTTTCCTACAGCAGAACTTTTTTCTCCATAACCTCTGATATCCCACAGTTGCATCCAAGGCACAAAAGACACATAAATAAATGAACATAAATAATACACAGGCAAGGTGAGACACGCCAAAAAAGGGTTGAAGGTATCATGCTGTGAGAAACTTAATCAGGGTATTGCCTCAGAAGAGAAACAAAATAAGCAAAACTGAGCATGCAGCCACAGGGAATGGAGGGGTGACTTTGGACTCAGAGGCAGAGGTGGAACGTACCCATGAAGGATAATCAATGGCTGTTTTACCGTGAGCCAAAATGGACCACGACACTGGAGGTGTTCCTTGACACATTCTGTAGACCTCAATGATCGCCTCCCTCGTGGGAAATATTTGCATTTTGAAGACGCAAGCTTTTATGTGCATTAAGTGCAAATGAAAGGCCGGTTAATAGAGATTGGATATCTGCTTAGAAGTCTACCTTTCCCTCTTCATTTGGGAACTGGATTTTGTGATGTTGTATGGTAAGCATTAGATGAGGGGTATTCTGATGAAAGTGTATGTTCTTGCACACTAATACTCTTGTGTGTCATTAAATTAAATATAGCCAAGGATCGAGTTACCCTATGCATGTATCTAAGAAAACACAGCGAACGGTTAAAACTACACTACATATCAGCGCAAAATATGCGTCCTAAAAATCAGTCCAAATGACACGCCTTGTCCAAACTTGACCGTTTCGTTCGTAAAGTTTTACGATTAACGCCCATGATGAGAACAACAAGTCAGCAGAAGATCCTTATTGGATCCCCAGATCCTTACTTGATATTTACAATCACACTCACCCCTTTGGAGTCGATGGAGCCCGGCTTGGCGTTGAACTTCACCGTCTTCAGACGCGCTCGCTCCTTCCGCTCCACCCTGCAGAGCGAGGACAGTCACTACGGGGGCCTTCATCCATTACCGAGAAATCACCACAGGGTCATCAACGATAAATTAATGTATGAGATGTCGATGAACGATTTCCTTGAATAATTAAAGACTTGGTTTAAAATGATTGCTTCTGTAACCAATATGGTAATCCCCTATAAGACTAAAATCAGATTAAAAATGTTGCATCTCTGGTTTGATATGGAGCTATAGGTCCTGATTGGTTCGGGGCCTCCATCTTGCTTGTCAATCACAGAACATTAAGCAACGAGGGAGGAACCTTTTTGGCTTGTACAGTTTCATAATCCTCTCTCTCTCTCTCTCTCTCTCTCTCTCTCTCTCTCTCTCTCTCTCTCTCTCTCTCTCTCTCTCTCTCTCTCTCTCTCTCTCCTCTCTCTCTCTCTCTCTCTCTCTCTCTCTCTCTCTCTCTCTCTCTCTCTCTCTCTCTCTCTCTCTCTCTCTCTCTCTCTCTCTCCCCCCTCCCCCCCCTACATTATCATTCAATTGAAGTGGAGGTTGTTTGTTAAGAAGATGGCCGCCGAACATTGTCTCTCTGCTGACCGTCTCTTGCTGGGGATGACGCCCATCTCGTCGCTGTCCCCGTGCGGCGTCACGCGGCGGGCCTGCCACCACTCATCATCAGAGGCGTTGATGACGTGCAGGATGTCTCCGTAGCGGAAGCTCAGACCCTGGCTGGGCAGCCCGCTGTCCTTGGCCTTCTCATAGTCGAACAGGGCCCTGGAAGCAGAGCGTCGAACACAGACAGACACACACACACACACACACACACACACAAAAAAAGACAGACACACACAAAGGGAGTCGATTGAGCACTTTGGCACAAAAAGAAATAAGAACGTCAGAAAGGAAGAAAGAAAGCTATAGAGAGAAAGAAGGACAGAGAGACAGAGATATATCCTCCTGGGACCTATACTGGCAATTTGGGATTGTTGCGAAAGGAGATAACGTTAACACATATCAGCCTCCGTCCACACTCTTCAATAAAAGTAATGGATCGAATCGGTTATTGGTATCAGCATTGGCAGTGATAAGCGAGATAGAGTGAGAGAGAGCAAGAGCAAGATACAGAGAGACAGAGACAGAGAGATATTGCACCAGCTAAACGCTGCCAAAAGACTACTGTGGTACAAAGGGTAGAACAGTCCCTACCTGACATAGAGGGACCTCTTCTGATTGGTTCGTAGCGACCCTGACCCAGAACTCATGCTGTGGTTCATCATCTGCTCCCGGAGGTCGTGGATCTTGGCCTCAAAACGTCCGTACTCTGGCCCGAGAAGGAGAGGAATAATCCCAGGGTCAACCCAGGCCAGTCTCCCAGGCCTTCAAAGGTCTGGCGCCGGATCAGAGTCAAGGGTTGGCTTGACTTGAATTCGGCGGGAGACCTTTTTTTATTACGGGGTAATATACCGTGTTCAATAAATCCTACCAGAGATGCTCCTATTATGAGTCACCTCTTGGTTTAATGAGCTGTCTTTGGCACAGTGAAACCCAAAGCATTATTTGTAGCAATCACACGTGGGCATGCTCCCGTATTCAGGACACGGAAAAAGGTGGAATTGCCAAAGGTTGCCGTGCAGTCTTGAATTTCTGTCAAATCTCACCACACGCAGCATAGCAAGGTCTACAAATTAGCTAGACAAATCCCATGACAATTGTTCTTTCAGGCTGCCAGCGGGAATTTGCCACGAAAATGACACAAAATCACCTAATGATGCTGTTTCAATTGCTTCAAAAGGATTTTCACTGTATTAATTCTTCTTCTCATTAAAATAAACACTAAGTGATAAGTAACTTAGAGTTATCCAAGTATTTCTCTCCCTGTTCCATTAGCAATAGAAGCTAGTGAATTGTCATAGGTACTGACATTTGAACACCACTTGAAAGTTAATGCAATTCTCACACACATAGAAAAACAAAATCTAAAATCAGCAAACATTTGGGAACAAACCCCCTCCAGCGGTCCAGCCACTTCCCTGGAGGACATGCATGCCCTCTAGTCCCTCGAGGGCTGAATACCTCTCCCTGTGCTGCAGCCCCATTAGAAACCCACCTACCTCTCCTGGTCTCTATTGCAGCGACTCAACCGAAATTATTCATCGTGGGGGTCAGTGGACCGGTGATTACGGAAGTGTCGAGGTGGAATAACTAGTTTCTGACCCTGTGCAACCCTTTTTGTACCTTGCTCTATTGAGAATATTGATCTGTTGGCTATTCTTTTTTTTATTGAACCGTTACCTATTCAGGTTTGTTTCATTGAGGTTGAGCACCTCTTTGGCAAGAGAGACCTGATAGCATAACATTTGATTACAAAGAGGCTGCAGACCTTGGTTATCGAACCCAGAAGCTTTGGCCTGGAGTCAAGCTTCCAAGTCACGATGCGATCCTGCCCCGTACCTCATTGTAAATTCAGTGGGGGATCAACCTTGCATGTGTTTCAAGGTTTTCAACAAGTATAGATCAGAGAGCAATTGTTATATCAAGATCTAACAACTTATATTAAGCCAATGCCCTGCAGACAAAGCTTTGATTCATTTCAGAGTTTGACTCAGAGTTTGGCTGCATTTGTACAACCGATCAACAGAGACAAATTACAATACACAATACAATTGATTTGTAGATACCAAGAGTGATACTCTTTGTCATCTCTCAAATTATCTGTTTCCTGTGGATACGGAATCAGGTTGTGGGTTAATGAAACCATGAAACCGCAGATGTAGACTGCAGCCTTACGGCTCTCATACCCACCAAGCTGTATCTGTGCCAGCCACATCCTCAGCTACATCTGTTTTTCTAAGATTCACAAGTGGAAAATACTACTTCTCATGGCATGAGCTGATTGTCATTCAACTACCGTGTCATTTTAAACATTACAAATATATAGTTGCACTACAAATTTATAACGCGTAATAAACCAGGTATGGTTCATCATACATTGGCTGCCTCATACACTGGATGTCTCTCCAATTTGGGTTCAAAACACAACACAGCTCTTCTGCAGAGGACATCTTTACATACACATTTAATTCTAGGGTGGGAGGAGCCAGTATATGGGTTTGGGAGAACGGACTACACATTCAGGGCTTGGCTTCAAGACCAGGGACGAGAAGTCAAAAAGTACACAAGGACAAGTGAGGAGGGGGGGTTTTCAAAAGTGCACAGTCGAGGATTGAGAAAATAATGATATATCTATAGTATCGTAATATGGGATAAAAATATACGTAATTTCTTCAAGGGGGTGGGGGGTGGGGGGGGGGGGGGAGGGTTGTTATTAACAACAAGACATGCCCGGTGGTTAAATAGGGTGTAGTTGGCTGTTGTCTGTAGTTGCAGTCATTCACTTGTTTTTCTTCCCCACCCCCCAACCCCCTACAGCGGTGAATGATGCCACTACACAGAGCAACCGCCGGTGCCAGCAGCACAAACCTGGTGCTGGAGAAGGGCCCCGGCATGGTGAGCATAGGGCAAGTTCTGATGGGCGAGAGAAGAGAGAGGAGCCGTTAGTGGGAGCGGGGCCAGCCAGGCCCGGTCGGTGTGCTTGGCACGGTGGCCGTTTCAGACACAGAAGCGTTTGGGACCGCACACATTTATTTGTTATTTTTTTTAGGTTTAGGTTTGATTGCTATGTGAGCGGCAGGAGACGACGCTCCGTTAAGCAAATGAATATCGTCCTGTTCCGGTCCTTGATGCGTATGGATCATTCCAGGCGGACACGCTGTAATACGGTAGCGTCCCATTTTTGGCACCGTCGCTAAATTCCGTGGAAATGTTTCTCGCTTCGACGGAGCATAAAAAGAGACCGCACTTGGAATAGAATCATGGCGGCAATAATTAGCGAGACGATAATAGATGACATTGATGAGAGGCCTGGCACATGAGCTTTAGTGGGGAGTAGTACGTTTTTTCCTTGGCTCAGTGTGAGCTCTTTAACCATGAGTTATTTCCTTTGCTGGCTGGCGGTACTTCCTGTAAGCATTATCAGATCAGGTGAGGCGGGTTACCTTACCTGACCTATGTTTTTCACTGTAGGGCGCCAACAGTGGTTGATTGCCTAGGTGGGTGCTGGGAATAGTATCTCTATTATATTTTTGTGTCTTTTAATACATGTGTTGGTGCAGATGGCCACAATATATAATTTGAAAGACGCAGAGAAACTCGTTACGCAATTCAGTATGGCGTCATTGGCTGTGTCGATTAAATGTTTTGTCATTTAGAGTGGATCGATACAGATCGATAATCAGGTAAAGAGAGATTTCAGAAAACATGGCAAATAACCAGACTTTCCTCTTTCCCAGTTCTACACTAGTAGTCCTCAGGTTCTTACTACTACCCACTACACACGTACAGACAGAGTGGGTGTACGATTTATAAACAACAGTAAGAATTGTCCTTGTTTTATAACCACTTCCATAGTTTCCACCTTAAGGTGTTTTTTTTAGATAAAAGTTGAACATGAGGTTCTAGCCTTAAAAGTTTACAACCAAAACTAGACTGTACAGAAAGCTCTATCGATGATCGGCTATTGCAATGGTAATTTTATGATTGGCTCAAAGGAGTTCAAGTCAAAAGGATGTCATTTCAGACCGCACAAAATAAGCCACAGAATAAGACCCAAATCAACCCTTCAAATGCTCCTGAACACTTTGTAGTTTACTCTCGGGACGGAGAGTCGAGTCCAAAAGAGTTGATTCTAAAAACAGCCAGTCTTAACCCAACACTGTGGAATCCAGTAAATACTTTGATTTAGTCACAGTTTGTATCACCCGGTGAAATGCGCATCCCTGGCTAACACCTGGCTGGCTGGTTGTCAGTGCTCACCTTCAGGCCGGTACTGGGCCACAATGGTGACCATCTGGCCCGCTCCCTTCAGTGCGGCGGCAGCCTGCTCGTGGGTGGCCCCTCGCAGGTCAATGCCGTTCACCTGTCCACACAGCATGAGGAGAATCAGGAAGGTTAGTTATGGACTGGAGGAGGAAGAGAGAGAGGAAGGACAAAGACAGGGAGCGAGCGAGAAAGAGAAAGAGAAAGAGAGAGAGAGAGAGAGAGAGAGAGAGAGAGAGAGAGAGAGAGAGAGAGAGAGAGAGAGAGAGAGGGGGGGGGGGGGGGGGGGAGAGAACTAGGCTAGGACAGACATAACATCACTTTTGATGTCATACCATTTATGGAGGTGTTTACTAGGCCGATAAAGATTTGAAAGCAGTTTAGGTTTTATTTTAAGAGTAACCACAACAATAAATCCAAACCTTAGGGAAAGCATTACACACACACACACACACACACACACACACACACACACACACACACACACACACACACACACACACACACACACACACACACACACACACACACACACACACACACACACACACACTATTTGGCCTAGTTTGTATAGTTAAATACACCCCATTTCACTAAATTGAGCTGCATCTGGGACATTTCGATTTTAGTGTGTTGGGTTGCATATAAACCAATGGGGGCTGAAGTGTGAAGTATGTGTGGAAATCCACCCCCCACCCCCCGACACACACAAACACACACACTGTTAACAATAGAAACAAGCAAACATGTGTTGCCATGCCGTAGTTACAAACCTAACAGAAACAGGAATAAAGAGAGCGACTGGAGAGAAAGCGGGGGCGAGCGAGAGAGAAAAAATGACAGAAAGAGCGAGAGCGAGAGAGAGAGAGAGAGAGAGAGAGAGAGAGAGAGAGAGAGAGAGAGAGAGAGAGAGACATAGAGAGAGAATGACAGAGAGTGAAGAGGTTATTCTTAGACCTGAAAACGAGGGCACCACTGGAGCACTAACCGCTTGCCTTCATCAGGGAAGACTCAGGTGGTGATTGGACTGAAATGGGCTGGGTGACAGGTGCCCGGCTGGTTTAACACCGTGTTCAGAGAACTAGCCCTGGAACAGGCCCGCCACAATCTGCTCCGCTCTACGGAGCGCTGCACCGGGGCCTGTTACAAGCTGCGATGATCGTCACCTCTCATTTACTGCTCCTCCAGGAGTCTGTGTGTGTGAGTGTGGTCCTAATATTACAAGATAATTGACCTAGATTCTGGATTCATTACGGGTACATTCCGTTGGCTTTTCAGTCAAATTATCATTCGACCTTGCTGTGAAGTTGCAGGCGTCAGACTCACAGCAACTCCTTGGCTGTAAAGAGTTTCTGTGAAAATGCTCACGAAGTAGCAGAAGGCGAATGTGAATCTGTTAAAATGATCCATTGCAGTTTATTTATATCCCTGTAGCAGCTATTTATATCTTTATAGAAGAAAGTGTGCAAGACCAAAAATATCCAGTTTTGATCCCTTTGAGCCAGAAGTACATTAGCGGCAGTTTTATAATAAGCTTAATTACATCACTGGGCTGAACTAGGCCACTGGACTATAGTTGAAGAGGTCAGTGGGAAAATGCATGCTATACAATCATCGCAGTACGGGGTGGGAGGTCATAGTTTGGGTAACACTTTTATTAAGCAATCAAAACGATTCATGCTGTTAATTGTGCTACTGCTTTGACCGTTTTGAGTATTGAGTGCATGAAATTCAACCGCCGATGCACAAGTTGAGATAGGGTTTTGTGTAAAACCGAAATATGGATCTAATGATACACTTCCATGTATTGTTCTATACTCCACTGTGACCCTTCATTGTGCTTAGCACTATATGGTCTGATTCTCTGGCATATACAAAGCTCTACTCAGAGTCCCAGGGAACACTAAAGGGCTGGAGCTTTGGACAGAGAACGGAGGAGGGAGGAGAGAGGAGAGGAGATAGGGACACAGTAAGAGAGGAGCCTAAGGAGAAAGGGCTAAGGGGAGATGGATGAGGAGAGGGGAAAGAGGGCAAGACGTCGGCCAAAGGAGAGAGGAATAGATGAGAGAGGACATAGGATAGGACATAGGACAGAGGAGAGAGGGAAGAGTACTTAGGAGAGAGGACTAGGTGAGAGAGGACAGAGGAGAGGACTTAGGACACAGGAGAGGACATAGGAGAGAAGAGAGCGGAATGAGTAGAGAGGGCTAGGTGAGAGAGGACATAGGGCAAAGGAGAGAGGACAGAGTCCTTAGTAGAGAGGACTTGGTGAGAGAGGAGAGGACATATGACACAGGAAAGAGGACAGAGTCCTTAGTAGAGAGGACTTGGTGAGAGAGGAGAGGTGATAGGACACAGGAGAGAGAGGAGAGGACTTAGGTGAGAAAGGACAAAGGAGAGGACATAGGACACAGGAGAGGACACATGACACAGGAGAGGACTTAGGAGAGAAGGGAGCGCAGAATTAGAAGAGACATAGCAGAGAGGACAGAGCACTTAGGAGAGACGACTAATTGAGAGAGGACAGAGGAGAGGACTCAGGACACATGACGGAGGGCAGATAACACAGGAGCGGGCGGATAGCCCTACGGACAGAGGGAGGCGGTTGAGACTCACCGAGAGGATCTGGTCTCCCCTCCTCAGCTCCCCGCTGAGGTCGGCCGGCCCCCCGGCCAGGATGAAGGACACGAAGATGCCCTCGCCGTCCTCACCGCCCACGATGTTGAAGCCCAGGCCGGTGGAGCCCTTGTGGAGCACCATCTTGCGCGGCTCCCTGTACACGCAGTTCAGGTAGTACATGAGCTCGGGGGACTCCGACGGGCGGTGCATCCTCACACACCAGCCGCTCACGCTCACACACACACACCGCGACACCCCCCCCAAGACAGACCGGGGGTGGACAACACAAGAAGAGGTGGAAGAAGAGGGAAGGAAGAAGAAAGAGACGTGCACGGACGGCGGGGCACGTGGCGGGACGCGCGCCGTACGGACTGAGGGACGGACGGACGCAGGGCGATCTCGGTGATACACAGGGAGAAGGGCGAGCGATGAGATAAAAAGGGAAGAGAAAAGGGAGACGGGGAGAGAGAGAGAGCGAGAGAGGCAGAGAAAGAGAGAGAGAGCCACAGGGGGATAGTGCTCTACTTAGGAGGACTTGTCCCAATTTGAACAAGAGGGATCCCATCACGTACTATCTCTTACTAGCCCCTCCAAAGACGCACACACACACACACACACGCACGCACACACACACGGCCAACAGCCCTCGTATTGTGTAATTGTTTACTTTTCTCTTTATTCCTTCGTCTGGACAAATGCCACCATGCTTATCTGCCGTAACACAATTAGATTGTACAGGAAGTACAAGAATATATAGCTATATGCTCCCTTTCACGGACCAACCACAAACATCGTCTATGCTGGTGATATACTGTCCCCTACTGTCAGGTAAATGAACTGCAGTGATGTTGCCGAAAAAAAACATCATTGCGACATCCCACGTCAATCACTGCAGGACATTTCCCTACAGGGCCTTCCTGCACTGAAGCTCTTGAAACCTTTGTGTTTGCAGCAGGCTCTTTTGAGCATTGTGGGTCTCAAGAGGTAAGACCAGGAAACGGTTGTTGCATCGGGTATCTGCACCAAGCCATCACAGACCCTTCATCCCCCTTCATCCCCGCACACACAGGGCTGTGTGTTCGGGGATACAAGACGCGTGGCTCAGGATAAGCGCAGGTCGCAGGCTGACAAAATAAATCCAACCCTCCAGGGGCGAGGGCACCGGAGGGCTCGCATCATGGTCGGGTTCGTCTGTGTTTTTTATCGGGACATCAGCCTTTCCGTGTGGTCAGGTGTATCTCCTCACGGGGCAAAGCAAAACCCACATAAAACGTGCATGTTCTGATAAGCAGACGCTTAAGCCGGTGTGATTCGTGTCGTTTCTGCTGGTGTTTTGTAAGGCACATTTATAGGCCTGCACGTTTGTCATTTGAATAAAGCTTTACTCTTTGGAAATGCTTCTTTATTATCATCATTGTCAATGTTATAATATCTCACGTAAACCATGTCTCTTTGTGTGAAATATGCCCAAAAGTCCCACATTTGAGAAAACATTTAAGGTGTTCAACAGGTGGGAATTAATATTAATTATCATTAACGACTTGTTCTCGTTCGGTTTCTAGAAGAAAACCGCATGAAATTGAAACTGTTCTGAGCTAGTCACGTTGAGATCGGGCTGAAAAAGTGTCCTCACAGTGAGGTTCAGTGCGAGTGGAACCCAAACGGAAGTCAAAAGATCCGGGCCGAAGTCACCTCGTCTTCCATGAGCACCGCAGCCACCGGCTATTAAAGTGGTTGGCATGTCAGACGACACAACAGCCTGGAGTCCCCCTGCTCAACCTGAGGAAGGGATGTGATGGAAAACATACGGAGCGCTGTTGGCCTGTAAGCAGAGGTCAGGGTTGTTCTCTGAGGACACGCGTCCCTGTTCTCAGGCCTACAACAGCCTCGTCAGAATCCAAGTACCACTTTGGTACACTTCAGTGTGAAAAAGCCTCTCCTTGCGATTAGTTTCTCTTTGTAAACCACCGTTTAAAGTAGAGCAAGCTACAAAAAAAAAAGGAAAATGCTCAAGGAGAAATTTGCTTAAATTTGCTTTAGTGACACCGACTTCCCCCCCGAAAGAAGCAGGGCAGCCACGAAAAAGTTGGAACTCCAATGACGGAGACCCGACCTGCACAATGTGTCGGGGGAAGATAAGCGCCAGGCTTCCCATTAACCGTACCGGGAGAAATAAATAAATCACAGCGCCCAAAAAATTTGAGAGGCTTGCGGGTTTTTAGTGAGGGAGAGTTGTTGGGGTGACGGCGGCGGTGGGGATGATGATGATGATGGGGGTTTAGGGGTGGCATGCACATGACGAAAGAGCCAAAGCCCTTCTGGAATGGCGTGGGGGTGGAGTTGGTGACGGTGGAGGTGGTGGAGGTGGTGGGCGGGGGGTTCACGGAATGGCGGTATTACCTGGTGACGTCCGTGTCGGGGAACAGGCCTAAGTGATAGGTGGGGAAGGGGACGGAGTGGAGGAGGCTCTTGTCGTCCTCCAGGGGAGAGTAGTGTCGGGGAGAGGGCAGTTTGTCACACAGTTTGTTCACAGTGCTGTAAACGGGCTCGGGAGGCCTGGGGGGGGAGGGAGGGGGGAGGTAGGGGAGCAGGGGGAGGGCAGGGGGTGAGGAGTTGGGGATTAGGGAGTGAAAGACAAGAACTGAGGTTAGTGCCCGGTGTGAAGGAAATAGAAGTGGTGAGGGGTGAAGGGTGAAGGGAGAGGGGAGAGGGGAGAGGGGTGGAATACATTTCTGTTTCAGGAAAACAGAGAAAGGCGGCGAGAAGAGGGGGAAGACAGGAAAGAACGTAATACAGGCAACGGAGCAAGATAGCAGGAAATACACAAAGGGGAAAAAGGACGCCATGAATACCAGATCCAATAAATTGGAATAAAAACAAGCTGGGAGGGGGTGTGGGGTGGGGTCCGGCAGGGGGGTGGGGGGTGGGGGGGCAGATGAAGGACGAGTGGGCGTGGTCACGCAGCGTGCAGTAGGCAGACGGGGGCGGTTCTCACCTAAGCTGGAAATGCTGGGACTCAAACCTGTGACCGTCGCTGTCGTCTAGCGATGGGTTTCTAATCGGGGAGGCGGAGGGCAAAAAGACATCGTGAGTCACTTTGGCGCGTGCAGGCCGCTCGTTCACACACTCTCCTGCTCATGGGCATCACAGCCGCTTTATTTATAACCGACAAGACCCCGGACACAAAAATAACCCAGACGTTGAAGAGTACAATGCTCAATGTTATCTTTTCAATAATACTTTTCAAATTATGAAACTTATTATTTATATGATCCAAAAGTAAATTCAATGCAATGTTTACATCGAGGTTGAATTTAGAACAGACTCACAACATAAAAGCATGCGACACAGAGAACCAGACTGACATAGCGTGAGGTCATGACAGACAGGCGGACGGACTCTAATGGAGACGGCTTCAAAAACGGGGGCGCACATCCTCGGACACACTTAAGAGGACACGCCGTTGCCGTGCGATCTTCTTCACTCAAGGGACATCACATCATCATCATCATCATCGCCACCTAACCGGATTCAGATTTGAATGCCTCCCCTCCCGTGCACATGGCCGGAGCCAGATCCACGCTGTACACAGTGGTGTAGCGATCGGTGCTCTAAACAGAGAAGCGTAGACGTGCAAGCCTGCCTCTCAGTGTAAACGGAATGTGAAATCATGTGCAGTGTTTCGGAGGCCGTACTGTCCGAGAGTGCACAGAAGAGCTGTTTATGCGCTGAATGTGTATCTGCACGACTGATGATTCGCTATGTGTGTGTGTGTGTGTGTGTGTGTGTGTGTGTGTGTGTGTGTGTGTGTGTGTGTGTGTGTGTGTGTGTGTGTGTGTGTGTGTGTGTGTGTGTGTGTTCGTGTATGTGCGTCCGTGCGTGAACAAAGTTTGTTGTGATGCTGGGAGCTACAGTTCTGCTACTGCAGATTAAATTTGAGTCGACTAATAGGCAGTGTACAAATTAGCATACTCCACAGCTCACTAACACAGCCATATACATACACACACACACACACACACACACACACACACACACACACACACACACACACACACACACACACAGTGCCTAATCAGTCACCCACACAAATGCACACTGCATACATGGACATGACAACAGGCACTACATCATCCACACACACACACACACACACACACACACACACACACACACACACACACACACACACACACACACACACACACACACACACACACACACACACACACACACTGTCACTATATGCCCTCCGCGGGCGAGCTCTCTGCCTGACAGACTGTCACGTGCCCATGTGTATTATGTAGCTACTGGCAGTCTACAGCTGACTGAACTGATCGTGGGCCCTAAGGATTCTGGGAGAGCGGGGCTGAGCCATAGCGATACCGTGGTCGAGGGCCGCAGTCCATTTCATTTGTGCCAGCGTTTTGATGTGCGGGCCGTGGAGTCAGTGTCCGCTCGTTCATGATGCGACTCAGACAGACATTTCTCTAAGCTCCCTGTCCATCCGTCCACGACGTCGGAGTCTGGCACAGACAGTGGAGAGACGTGGAGATGGTGGCTCACCAGAATTGGACAACGCCAGGTTTAGGCAAAGTAAACACACCCAACAAGTCTTGTTCTTCTCTATCCCCCTTATATTTGTAAGTGCAATTCTGACTTTTGGGATGTGCTGCTGCAATAGCACTGTCCTAGCGGTCTGTGAGGTTTTCAAATCAACAATACGTAGACTGGGCACTGTTGAAAAATACACAGGTTTGAAGGAATCTATGGAAATACACAGATTTGAAGGAATCCTCTTCCGAGAGCTCTGTCTTGCCACCCACTTCAGGCCCGGGCTCTGTGCTGTCTGGAACGGCCTCATCTGTGTGCCTATGGGCCCAGATTCCATGCTAAGGCCTTGGCTGTCAGGGGCAGATAGCCTGGTGGGTAGGGTGTTGGGTTGGAGCCCAAGTGTACCTGTAGGCTTGCAAGATGCCCTAACCCCTACAGCTGCTCAATGAAGACACTTTGGACCTCTTGTTATATCGGTCGATATGAATATCATTTAATGTTGCATATCTTTATAATGTGGGACATAGTAGCGTCTCATTCAGCCCTAAGCAAGCTTTTAAAATATATATATTTTGGGGTGATATGCATTTTTCATGTTGAATAAGCACTATTTGGTACTAAATCACCGGCGGTGGAGTTTTAATCCAAAGTGGATCTGAAATATTCCGGACAACAAATTGAGTGTCACATTTGCCTCGGTATGCGCCTCACTAACCACATCAACTGCCGGCGTGAAGACACTGCTGGGGATATGAGGAGAACCGCCAGAGGGACGGTCAAGACATCTGGAGCGCCTTTGCTGAATCATTCATAACCCCCTGACGTGTTTCTGGCCAGAGACGAGGACGGAGCGTTAATCCGGACTGGCAGGAGGACGAGGAAGCAGAGAGAGCGGGTGGGGAGCGACTCAAGGTGGCATTTAGAAACAGTTGAGTTCCATCAATCTCCCCCCCCCCCCCCCCCCCCCCCCAACTCACTCTCATTCCAAACACGCGTAGCCGGAGTACGACTCGGGGCCTTTTCCAGTTCACAATTCTCTTTGAGATTTGTAAAGTCTCCCCAGAGAGAGTGAGGCGCTGCTGGTCGTTTGTTAATAGGGAAATTAAAGGGCAGGTTTTCAAAGAGAATTGTAAGCGGAGCGAATGAGAGGGGAAACGTGGTTAATATGGACGCTCAGACCGTTCAGTTAGCCTTTCTCTTGTAAAACAGGAAGATTTAGATATAAAAGGAGACGACTGTGGGGAGAGATCATAATCCTCATTAAATTGTTGTATTTAAAACTTCCTCTACCCTCTAGGGAGGAATGCATGCCATAAGTAGAAATCCATCTTCTCGTCGCAACATGCTTTGACCTTTACTGTTAAAATCCTGAATACCACCACAGGTCGACGACTTGATTTCAATTAAACATCTACTCACGCCCTCTGTCTTACTACGCGAGAACGTTAACTACCTTGACGAGGGGAGGATGGCCGTTAAATGTGAACAATGGCTGCCCAAGTTATGGCGGTGTGGAAGGTCACTAGTGAGGTAACGCAGTACTTAAAGCTCAGAACAAATGTTTAATCCTCTTAGCTCGGCCACAGAGACGAGGCAGGGAGGAGGGGTAAGTCTTCGGAGAACAAAAGGATTTATAGGAAGTGCCCATCCTCGCCGATTGTTCCGACAAACAGGCTATCTGCCATCCAGCCTTGGAAGCAGCTCAGTCCCGCTTTCACCGTTTGGGTTCGGGGACGGGCGGCTGCATCCTCGTTACGGCACACAGGAATGTTTTATGAGTGTTATTGCCATTCCGGAAATTCCATACCGGTACGAATAAAAATACTAAAATACGTCATGATAGTAACGATAACTATACGATTTTTTTTCTTTTGCCAAAGTTTTGCCTCTCTCCGGTTAAGCCTTTCTCTTCTTATTGTTTGTCCTTGGTAACGCACCGACCATGATCGTGAACCATGGTTTGTGCAGTCTAATCCCGATCCAGTAGCAACAGGGTGAGGGAGAGAGAAGGACACTGCAGACGACATCTATAATTTTAAGCTTAGAACACTCCACTGGCAACCTCGAAAAAAGCAGAACTAAAATCAAAACATGTGTCCACTACTGATGATGTAAAAGCTGTGAAAGAGGAGAGGAGTGAGGGGGAAGGGGGGGCAGAAGTCTCCCATCTCTGTTCTGACCTCAGTTGTACCCAAAGCATACCATCTACTGATACATACGTACTACTGATAGTGTTTTGTGGATGTGCAACTACAAAACACAACAACCAACACAACACGCTGACAGCTATTCACTAATTGTCCAGTTTTCGACAGACTGTCACTAGTGGCTCCATATTTGGAGCCGCACTGGTCAATTTTTTTTTTTTTTCGACAGATCAGATAGCTCGAAAAATATAATTTTTTCGACCAATCATACCAAGCAATGCTCACATTGACCATATGGGAGGTAATTCAAGAGGCTGAGAGTGCGAGAGCAGTTGAAAAGTCAAATAGAAAAATAGGCTAATTTCTTCCAAATGATATAGGGTACATTCCCACTTTTGTCTCCCGTTAAGGACTTACAAAGCGATCTCTCTTTTGCAAACGTCCGTTATTGTCCTAACTGTTTATTTTCCCTTAAATGGCTCCCCCGCCTTTAAGCCAATCACAAGAAAGCAAGTACAACAAATTGTGTTTTACTGTCTCCGTCGTGGTGATGATGAGTGTTTGGTTACTCTTCCAACACACACTCACATACGCGCACACACACACACACACACACACACACACACACACACACACACACACACACACACACACACACACACACACACACACACACACACACACACACACACACACACACACAAACGCTCAACATTACACAACAAGAAAACACAACGGCTAAACCATTAGAGGGAACACGATGGAACAGCGATGGAGGAGGGTGGAGGCGGGTGGAGGCGGGTGGGGGGCCGACAGGGACACAGAGACACCGA
Source organism: Gadus chalcogrammus (assembly GCF_026213295.1). Lineage (NCBI taxonomy): Eukaryota > Metazoa > Chordata > Actinopteri > Gadiformes > Gadidae > Gadus > Gadus chalcogrammus. The sequence continues at coordinate 22,819,273 of NC_079418.1, forward strand.
CGTCTACCTGGAGGAAGGTGCGGTAGGAAGGCAGGAACTAATTACCGTAAGAAGGAAAAACCGTCCAACCTGTTCACGTCCTCGTCGCCCAGCAGGTGCTTGGGGATGGGGGAGTAACTCCCGGGGGAGATGGGCGGGAGCCCCGACTTATACTCCAGGGCGCCGATGTTTCCCGGGGAAGAGATATGGTTTTCCATGGTGGGAGAGAATGCTGTGTGTGTGTTGGTGTGTTTGAGTGCGAGTGTGTGTGTGTGTGGTGAGGGTAAGGATGACGAGGGTCAGGGTAGACATAGAGGGATGACAAAAAAGAGAGAGAGCGAGGAATTGAGAAAGGAACACAGAAGGATGCGACAGACAGCGCCCGCGTTTGCCCGGCACTGAGGCTTCTCTAACTAGCTAGCTGCCTTGGCTAGCTTCTTCACTGAGAGCAGGGCATTATCCGAGCAGGAGCCCAAGCGTAGATTAGCGCATCCTGACAGCTCACGGTCGGGATTAAAGCGAACCTTTGTGAAACACCCCTAATTTACACTCAACTTCATGTTCAATTGCACAAACTCTTAACAACACAAAATCCACTTAGCCTCACTTGCTCAACCTAGATAATCGTGCCGATGCTAATAACAGCTCCAAACCAAACAACGATGGTTCTATGTGTTCTTGGATTCTCTGAGGTAATTCATTCGCTAGAAGGGGAGAAGGCGAAGGGGAACTCACAGTGCGTTATGTCCGGAGGCCCATAGGGGTCCGACAGGTACACGTTGGTGGGCTTGCCGACCTTCAGGTAGACCACGTCCGAGGTGTTCTTCAGTATGGCCACCGCCTCCTCGTGGGACACCTCCTCCAGGGTGTAGTTGTTTACCTGTGTGTGTGTGTGTTTGTGTGCGCGCGCGCGTGTGTGTGTGTGTGTGTGTGTGTGTGTGTGTGTGTGTGTGTGTGTGTGTGTGTGTGTGTGTGTGTGTGTGTGTGTGTGTGTGTGTGTGTGTGTGTGTGTGTGTGTGTGTGTGTGTTTGTATATGTGTGTACCCCACCGGGACCGATAGATAGAGAGAATCAGAGAGAGAGAGAGAGAGAAGGTGATTAAGAGATTAAGAGGGCAACAAAGACAGAGAGACGGTCGATTGTTGATGACTTAAAAAGCCAACCTATTGTTGCTCATACACTCCTCCCTGTTGCAGCGCCCTCCCTCCCTCCCACACACTCCCTCCCTCCCTCCCTCACTCCCTCCCACTCCCTCCCTGTATGCCGGCTAACCAGATTATGACAGATGGGCTTGGGGGAGGGCTGCACGACGGTGGGATGGGAGGTAATTAAATTAGGCGCTGGTATAACAAGAAGGCTCCCCGCCGAAGAGGTGCCCTAATAGCTGAGGAGCCAGCTGAGCTATACTGACATGACAAGGCAGGAAGGCATGGGCGGTCTCTGCCGCCGCATGCCTCACAGGTGCATTTGCGGCAGCTCGGCCTCACAAGAGGTTTGGATAAGTGGCTAAGCAAGTGGGGGAGGTTACTGACTGAAAAGAAAATGGTACAAATTGACAGCTCATAATTATATTCATAACATAAAGTCACACTGCATAGATTTAGCCAACTTCACGCAAAGCAAATCGAATAATGGGAAGCTGCGGGACACTGTCGCTCATCGGACAGAGCCTTTTGTGTTTGTGCTTGGTTTGGGATTTTTATCCTTGTAGGACTGCTTAGGATGAGGAGTTTTGTTTAAAGTGGAAAGCTCTTAAAATATAGATTTTTCGACCAATCAGATCACTCAGAAAATAATATTTCTCTTTTCAACCTATCATATCGCATCCTTTTGGACAAATCAGATCGCTCGAAAAATATTTATTTGGATTGGTATCATTATAGGCCTGCTTAGGGTGAGGAGTCTTGTTGAGCCTGAGACGGTTGGTGTAATGTACTGTGTTTCTGAGTTCAGTGGTCGGCGAGAGGATCCCTCACCATGAGCAGCCGGTCTCCCACTTGTAGCCGGGTGTCCTTCTGGGCCGCTCCCCCGTCGATGATCTTGGTGACGTAGATGCTGTTGTCTCCGGGGATGTGCTGGTTTCCGACCCCGCCCGCTATGCTGAACCCCAGCCCTGTGTGTGTGGACAAGATTAGCTTAGCATGCAAGGTAGCCCCCCCCCTAAAAGCTGGATACCAATAGCAAGAGGCAGAATTTGTGGAAGCCTCTAACTCAACATAATTATTTATCCATACACAATTTTTCCTTAAAAGTCACATGCGGTTTTATTATTTTTAACTTTAATTCAAATTAGAATAATTTCAAAGCACAATATCGATTTAATTCATCCTATGCGGTGCTAACTGTTTATAAAAAACACCATTAGCAAAGAAATTGCTGAGTCATAGTATTTGTAATTGGACTTGAATGTCGCGGCCGCACTCATTTCAACTTATTTATACTTTACCTAATTAATCTATAAATTCCTAATTCATCTATCAATTAATTGCATGGAAGTGCAATTTGCTAATGGCAGAGTTCAAAATCACCATTTTGATTAATATTCATTTAATTGAGCAGCCTTACTAACCAGCACTAGAGACTATTCCAGCCCCCCCCGACATTCTCCCCCGTCCCCCGTCCCCTCCCACCTTTGGGTCCCTTGATGAGCTTGATCTCCAGGACGGTCTCCAGCATGGGCCGACGGCGCCGCACGTACAGCCGCACGATGGAGCCCGCCACCTTCAGGGCCTCCACGGCCTTACTGTGGGACACCTCCCACACGTCCGAGTCGTTCACCCGCAGGATGCAGTCGTTCACCCTGGGGAGCAAGGGGAGGAAGTGAGACGCATGGCAGCCCACCATCCACCGGTAGCTGCACGCAGGGCCTGCGGGGGAAAGTGAGGCAGTCCTGGGGGGGCCCAAGGCAGAGGGGGGGCCCATGGCAATAAAAAATTTAAAAATATATATATATTTTTAAAATATTTTATTTGAATTATCCACCAGCCCATAGTGTTAGGAGTCGCACACGGCCACGTCTCCTACCTTCCCCCCCCCCCCCCCCGTCAAAAAATGTTTTCAGGGCCCAGGATTTGGTGCAACAGCCCTGGCTGCACGGATAGATAGGTTGGAAACGCACACTTATCGGCGCGCGCGGCCGCTGCAGTATCTACGTACTCAGAAGGGGGTACTTCAAATAAAATTAGCACTCGGTTGAGAAGTGGACTTTTCAATACTTATTAAAACCAGCACTCGCTTTAGAAGTGCTGTTTTTCAATATTTATGCAAGATTAAGGGCTCCCTGTGGAGCTTGCCACTAGATTTTCTGATAGCTTGCATGTGAAAGCAGAACAGACATGGGCACAGGGCACATCGGCTTCTGCATAGATGCTAAGTCTGCTTCAGGACGCAGGTTTGCAATGAACCACTGCTTTTCTACTGGGAGACGTTCATGTGTGACTAAGTGTGTGTGTGTGTGTGTGTGTGTGTGTGTGTGTGTGTGTGTGTGTGTGTGTGTGTGTGTGTGTGTGTGTGTGTGTGTGTGTGTGTGTGTGTGTGTGTGTGTGTGTGTGTGTGTGTGTGTGTGTGTGTGTGTGTGTGTGTGTGTGTGGTGAGAGGCAGAGGGAGGCAGCGTTTGAATTCCCAGAGGTTAGGGATACAACATCCATGCCCTAACACTCAAGGACACACATCCCCCTTGAGGCCCTGCAGTGGAGCCAGCTGGGACCCGACACACACACACACACACACACACACACACACACACACACACACACACGCACAAACACGCACGCACACACGCACGCACGCACGCACACACACGCACGCAAACTAAGTGGCAAGCAGAGCGAAATAATCTGAATACTTACACACTTATGGAGCTTAAATCAAGTCAAATCAAAACGCTCTTAACTTTCTTCATCATAACTAAGGATCACTTGAACTTTGTAATTTGTCTCCCTCGTCTCAACCATTTACACTATGATGAACATGCAGCTGGATCAATATAGCCATGAACATCTGGCAAAATGATTTTGTAGTTTGTTAGCAAGGCTGGACTAATTAGCAGGACACATGCACTTACTTTGGGATTCAATGATTGATCACTTGATTGTAAAATGAACTTAAAATCAGTAAAAAATAATATGATGATAGGACACAATGTTGGTCTTAAAGAACTTAACTAATTTGATGCCCTTTCTAAATTAGAAACAAACATTAAAAAAATTATATATATATATATATAATCACGGCATAAATCGTGTGATAATGTGATTTCAGGACACTCAGGGTCACCTTACATTGCAGGGCCAAAACATCCCTTCAGTGAAATAAATTAAAAATAAGTGTAAACAGGACAGCAATGACAACATAAACAAACAGGTGGCCAACACAAGGAGCTCATTTTGGACCCTGTTTGCTTTAAGATGTTCGGCTGACTCAGGACACATCCGTCTACTCTAAGACCCTCCACACAGATCCTGACCGGGACCAGACTTACCGCAGGCGCCCGTCCTCCGAGGCCGCCCCCCCTGGGATGATCTTGGTGATGAAGATGCCCGGGTCATCTCCGATGTGTGGGTTGTCCGTCCCGCCGGCGATGCTGAAGCCAAGGCCCGAGTTGCCCTGCGTGGGTCCACACACAACGTTAGTTTTGGGGCAGCCGCTGGGGAAGCGATGGTGGGCATTTCAAACGAAAGAACCGCATCTTTTGGACTGACTCACTGAAGCTAACCCGAGTACGTCTTAAGACTTTCATAAAGAGCTAGCAAATTCTTGAGTTGTTTGAGTGAAGCACAAGGGAATACTCCTGTTTTATCTAAAACGTCCCGTATCGCTCTTTTAGTGCTGATATGATGGATTAACATGGTGAGGAACTGGGTGTGTTCTGGTTTTCTATGGGGAACGGGTTCTGGCTCATCATCACCGTCAGCGAAAACGCCCGGCCCTTACTGTATAACGGCTATATCACTAAACCTGACAGTCTGATGAGTCTACTGGCCAAAAGAGCTGTCAGTCCTCTGGAAGAGCGGGGCTACAGCCTCATCAGAGAGCTGTCAAAGAGGATCCCGCCCACGCGCCTCCTCTCGCATGAAAAGAGACGCGCGGCGTGATTAAAGCCCTCACTGAGGGGAAGCGAGGCGTCTCTTGATTATGAAAACCTTAATCCACCGAGCCAGCCCCCCCGAGGCGCCCCGTGGCTGTAGTACTGTAATACCGCGGCATCAGAAACCGCTGGCAAGGCCTGCTGGCGACACTGACAATGAAACAGGGCTTCCTGGACCCATACACACACAGGACCGCGGGATCACGTTTTACATCACTGAGAAGGAATAGAAAAAGCAAAGAAATGGGCAGCTCTCCTCTGTATGGCTCATCATGGACACGGACACGAGTCAGGGTTGTGTTGTGGTTTTTTTATGAATAATATCCACGTGCAGGCTTCCCTGGTTGGCTAAATATCAGCCCGACGCCTTCGGTGGTGCTGACCTTTGTTGATGGCTCTGTTTTGCATTTTTGCAGTCTCTGGCTCGCCATCCTCCTATTGGATCCTTCAAGACGATGCCCTAACCGATGTTAGTCTTAATGTCGACGCCGTATAGATAATGTTGAGATTCTTCAAATACCACAGGCTCCAGTACTGCTAATGGCGCGTCATTTCATTTTTAGCACACATGCTAGCTGCTGTAAGCCATGAATAAGTTATACAACTAATTATGCTGTCATTCAGATTCGAGGTCAACGACAGGGAACATGCCATTTAAAAAATCTGACCGGGGAGTTCCCGCCACCAAGATGATGACGGATCATGTCTGTTATGCCCACACATCGTGTGAACCAACCAACCAATCAGAATCACTTCCTTTTGTGCATTGCGTTTGACTTGATGAACAGGTGAGCTTGAACAACGAACACAAATCATGTTTGTCAGGAAAGGAGTGCTTGCAGGGTCTGGGATGGTACTCACCCGCTCCAGCGTGATCTCCTCAAACTCATATTCAACCTCTGTCCCATTGAGCTGAAGAAAGAAACACATTGCATTAGCTGACAACGTAGCTGGCTCTATCTGTATGTCGGTGATACCTGAGCTAGGAATAATAGAAAACAGTAGAAATTCATGGTAAAAATGCATCGATTGCTATTATTTTGTTCACATTGTAAACAATTTGCTTAAATGTCAAAACATCATCATCGAGTATCCATTACGGCAGCAATCATTTAAAGAATGTTTCATAGTCATTCCAAGATTCTGGTCATTAACTTTTCACCCTAGTAGAATAACTCAACACCCCCGAAATGTTTTTATCCGTTAAAATTATTGATCAAATAGCGAGCTGTTCCTGCGGCGTTGCGAGCCAGCCAGACACAGTGGGAGGCGTGGAGTGGGGGTGGAGGGCTGCCTGCATTTTGCTGCGATGATTAATTAGCGATAGGCGCTTCCTTCCCATTAGCCATTCGCACAGGAACAGCGATGTCGCAGGACGGATGCTTGGCGCGGCCGACGCTCACGCTATACGGTCCCCGCTGGCGGAAGTTTGTGATTCATACCGTCATTTGCATAATTTAGTGAGCGCTAAAACAGCAACATATACAGTCGAAAAGACAATGATGGTGCCGTGCGATTAATTAATTAATTCATGTGTAACCTTTGGAACGCACACAACATCTGATACTTAATATACATAACATATATTAAAGCATATATTCAATTGGTTCACGGTGGGTGAGCACATTTAGTTTGTAACTGTATCTACATTTGAGTACATGCTATCAGATTATATATTATATCCTCATCCTCATCTTCAATCCGCTGATCCGGGGTTGGGTCAACCAAATTGTATGTAGGTAATATTTTATTTAAATTCATTAGAACGTAAAAAAAGGTATGTATACACACAGACACAGACACACACTGCTGACAGTTAATAGAGGGCGTCTGATTTCCAGCACATGATGACAGAGTCTCAGTGAATCTCAAGCAGCACCTGTCAGTGTTACGTGTTGACGGAACAGACTGGACATGATGGCAGCCACTCTCGTCTGTGCTCGCCATGTTTTCTCTATTTTTATTTTGTTATTCGTCCCTCTTAATTGCTTCCGTGGCGCTGTGCATTTGTTTTGATGGGGAGCGGGCGAAGGGTCTTTGAAAAACTATGGATGGGTCTTTTATTCATGACAACCCATCCATTATTTAGCACGGTGACCCCGTTTTTTTTTTTTACATGAACATGTGTGTAATATGGTTGTCAACATCAAAACCGTCAAAACGATTTTCTCCCCCAATTGCCCACACAATGTGATTGAGGCATGGGCAAATGGACTGGGGATGTTTCATACAACTAATGATAACTAGAACAAGACTAATATTGATCATGTTAATGAAGCTACTCACATATGGTACCGACTCCAGGGTGTCCGTGTTGACTACAATTGGGGCTGGGCTTGCCTGAGAGAGAGAGAGAGAGAGAGAGAGAGAGAGAGAGAGAGAGAAAGAAAGAAAGAAAGAGAGAGAGAGGTCGATAAGCCACTGCAAGAAGTGTCAGTGACGACAGCAAAGTGCCCGGGCCAACTCCTGCCCTACTTTCCATGCATGGACAAAAGGGAAGTGGGATGGAGGGGCTGAAAAAGACATCTTCTGGATCACGCTGCCATAACCTGCATCATAAACAATTCACCATCCCCTGTCTCAAAAGGGAGTCTTGACTCTGGACAGGAAGGGGGAAGACGGGGCTGTGGAGGTCACAGGTCACCCGCTGTGTGAGCATAACCTCAGTGTATCAACACAGACACAGTGATACGGAGGCAGATTTAAATGGGTGATATTATCCCACCCGGTGTGAGTGGGATTAGTTATTACAAGCCACTTGATAATCGGCCTTTCCCTTGTGTTTGAGTGACATCAAAAGTGAGAGTGTCCACCTAGATGTGTGCTGGATGGATCAATCTACCAGCCTACCCAGTGGACTGTAGCACACGTTGCTTATCTATCCATCATACATCTAGGTGGACACACCCGGTGAAATCATATCACCCCTGTAACGGTTTGTTGGCAGGTTATTTAGATGTACAGGAGTGGTTTCCATACAGAAAAAAACCAACTTCAAACGCGCAATCTCAAATGACATCTGCAAACGAAGTCAAAGCTCTGAGCTTGTGGCTTTCCCTATTTTGCGTTGCGCGCGTGACTGAATAATGCATGATGATTACCAATCAGCCTTGCATATCAGACACCCGGGCGGCTGGTGATTGCACCACTGGGTGTATCATACGAGTTCAGCCGTATTGACGCAGCGTTTACGGTGTAAATAAATCCGTCTGGCGCCGGCGCCGGCGGCCCCGTGTACGAGATGAAGCCGCCGTGACCCGATGCATGGGCCGGATGTGTTCAAACCCCCTCCGAAGCAGATGGGTAAACACATTGCTCCCGTGAGAACCAGAGGATGTGTGTTTATCGGCCGCACACAAACTGCCATCCGTCTCCACGTTGGCGGTTAGAAGATGTAAGAGCTGTTATTCAAGAGTCATTTGTTGGGAAAGCCGTTGCCATCCGTCAGCTATTAGTGGGTGAGGCGCGCTGTGAGATTATCTGTCTCTCTCCTGCCCTCTCTCTTTTTTAAAACTCCTCTGGGGCTGAAATGGTAGAGCTTGCATAAGGTTAGGGGTTTTAGTTCCATCAGGGCCAACCAGAAATATAGGCCCTCTTCAGATTGTAATGCACTTTAGGTAAAAGGGTCTTATACCATGCGGGACTAAAAGTCCACCAAATGGCCCTAACCAAACTCAGCCAAACATATGATAATAACACAATCAAGAAGAGGCTGAGAAGAAGGAAACACACATCAGAGAAGGCAGTGCACTAGAAACTATTGACCGATTATTAAAAGCATAACTCATCACTGCGATGAGGGTGGGCTTCATCGCAGTGGGAGAAAAGCCCTGCACATGTGTGGAACGTTATCGACTCCATCAGCCTCTCTGCCTTTATGGAGATGATTTTAGGGGAATCGTGGATTGTGAAGAATTGTGCTGACCGAAGCCATAGCACAGCTCTTGCTTCGACTGTGCTTTAGGACGGGACAATGGACGTCCACGGCACCAAGGGTAACCGTTTGTTAGACAGAGAGTACCTTGGGAGAAGAGAGGAATCATCGATTTTGTAGTTGTAGCGTCATCTGGAAGTGAGGTAAGGGATATGAAAATGACTTATTCCCTTGAGGTATGACCGTCAAGCCCTGTTGCTCTGTGCTGAGAGAAATATTGTTCCTGGGAAAATGTTTAATAAATGACGAGCCACATTGGATTGGGCGGTGTATATTCACATTGTTTCTCAGTTTTTTTGGTTCAGTTGTTTTAAAGGAATTTGCAGTTTCAGATTTACGAGTAACTCACTCACAAAATTCCCAGTCGGGCAAGAGCTGGCAAAAAAATTAAGATTGAAATTTTAAAGCAGGCAATAAGAGCTTATTAAACCTGAAGTGATCATAAGATGCGGGAGAAGAAATGCGCCGGTGTAACTATGAATACTGATGAATTGTCATCAGATGAGGCCGAGACGTGGACCGTGGGTGAGGCGTTCACACACCGTCGTGAGGATCGGGAGGTGTGACCTGACTGACGGGGTGGATTTAAAACAGTGGTGTTGACGGGCGTCTCAGCGACACCCCTGGGGGGGTGGGGGGGGGGCTGGGGGGAAGCTGAGAGTGGGTCGATGATTGAAGGTGAAACGCTGTTTGTGAGCAGAATAATCAAGAGGATTTACTCCCAATGCGTGTTTGTTGTTCCCTGACAAGAGTGCGATTACAGTAATAATATGATTCGAGTTATAATGTGCAATGTTCAACAACGTAGTTGTCGCAGACAGACGGGCATGCTATCGTATCCACTTATGGAATGGAATATTGGAAATAGCGTGGCGCTGTCGTGGCCCAAATAGACCAATCGTACGCGGAGGGTGCGCAGTGTGGGAGGAGCTAAGTGAGAGGTCAACATTGGTATGATGGTGAGGAGGCTGTCACATTATCCATTCTGCTTTAATGTATCTCAGACCACTAGACAGAAGAACAATGTTACCCTGGAAAAGTAGTCCCATCTTCGACTTTCTATGTTTAAATGTTTGGAAAAACAAAGCGTTTTTGATGTGATGTCCTTCATTCTGCCAATTATAATGCACACACACACACACAACACTTGCACAACCATACACACACTAAAATGAATTATATTTGCACACACACACACACAAGTACACACGCACACACACACACAGCAGAGACACTGTGTGTTGGTGCATGGAGATGTAATGGGCATTCGACTGAGTGCATTAATGACATTCTCAGCTGTACCCGGGATCATATCTGTGCCCCCCCCCCCCCCCCCCCCTGACGATGGCGTCGTCTGAAACGTGACAAGATTGGCATGCACGTGAAAGCGCCCGTGAGGCTCTGGCACTGCCACTCCCACAGAGAGAGGCAGAGTGAGAGAGAGTTGTGTCTCGACGGCAACTCACAACATATTTTATTAAAAGGAAAGGAAAGGCCATCATTTATTCAACGCACAGAACTGGAGGGGGGGGAAAAGACATGAAATGGAATCAAACAGACGGTAAAGTGACAGGGACGGGCATCTTTAGAAGGGTGAATGTCTATGTTAAAAGTGTGCGCTCCCGTTCGCTCCATGCCGTGTGGGTTATTCTACTATAAGTACAGTCGGTTGATATCTGCCTGAGCAGACGTCAACCATCGCGGTATACAAAAGACAATACAATAAAACGCACACGTCCGCTGGCGTCATGGCCAGTGGCATCGCTCAGAAGGACGTCCCAAGCCGTCTGCTCCGTCTCTATTCATCTATTGTATTCTATCCGTTTAGTGCTGGTCGGCTATGTTGATTTTTTTTTTTTTAATAATTCAAAGGAGCCGGCATAGTGAAAGTATAGTGGCCTGATAAATGAAATCTGCCCATCAATATTTCACCAGCATCGTTCGTTCAAATATCCACACAACAAACGCTGGCATTTGATGGGTCTTGTCGAATTTCATACTCAAAAGTTCTACTAATGTACTACAGATTTTTCCGTGTCTTTTTAATTTGTTTCCCAAAGAACCCTTGTTTAAGTGTGATAAAATGGAACACAATTAAATCCTTGACATGATGAACAGTGAAATATATCAACCAAAACCTAAACAAAAACATCAAGCATAAGAGATGAAAATGCCATAAGCAATACTCTCTCCTCTGTCCATCTATGAGACATGAACCAGGCGCACACACACACACACACACACACACACACACACACACACACACACACACACACACACACACACACACACACACACACACACACACACACACACACACACACACACACACACCATAATCGTTCTCCTACTGAAGCGTTCCTTCATGTTCTCCAAGGAGAACCCATCATTCTATAGACGTTGTGAGGACAGCACACGGGCAATGCCCTTACCCGTGTGATGACAACTGTTCATGTTGTTGAACAGAACAGAGCCTGACCCATGAGTAATGCTCAGAAGCACCCGCAACACTTTTCATTAACATGCTGCTATATTGCAGAGCCTGACGTCAACAAAAGCCCTCTCAGTCTCTCTCTCTCACTCCCTCTCTCTGGCTCCCTCTAACAAGCTGCTCCATCATGTTCAAGTGAATACAGGCTCAGATAAAAGCCTCATTTCCAGCCTGTGTGTGGGTTTGCTTGGGTGGTCATTCCCGGCCCACTCAACTCAGGCAAAGCCCGATGAGCGAAACACACAAAACCGTACAAATAATACATAACAAAACCCTTCAGAAAACACACACCGACACACCGCTTTTCACTCGGAACACTTTGATAAATAACACAACCACACACACCGAGCCTCCACACACCGTCCACTCTGACGTAACCTACGTCACACAGCACACACACACACACACACACACTGCCCTGCGCTAAGTCCGGGGCCCTGGGTCCACGTGGGCCGCGAGATCGGGCCCCCCCATGCCGAGCCGCGGCCCCCCCGGAGGAGAGAGCCCGTTTACCTGGTAGGGCTCCTGCCAGCCCTGGACGCAGCCGCACTCGGCGGCCCACTGGTCGCAGCTGCCCCCCTTGGCGCTGGCGCTCCTGTACGACAGGAGGCCCTTGGGTTCGCCCCCCTGCCCCGTCCGGCCCCACCTCTTGGGCAGCGTGGCCCCGCCGGGGACTCCGGCGCCGTGCTGGTACCTCTGCAGGGACTGGTGGGACGGGTGCTGATGGGAGTGTTGGCGGGGCAGCTGATGGGGATGCTGCTGGTGGTGCTGCTGGTGGTGCTGGGGTCGCTGGCGGCGTTGCGTCCAGTACGCCGCCTCCTCCTCGCCGTAGCCTCCCCGTCCTCCTCTCCCCTCGTCGTCCAGGTCGGCATAGCAACTCTGCTGCTTGCTCAGGTAGGCGGTCATCGTACGCCAAGTCTCAATACCCCCCGCCCCCCCGCCACCCCTTGTCACTTACTTCTTGCCACTCACTTCCTTCCTACCGCACTTTTCCCTCCTGTAGGTTCTCGTTTCTTCCTTCTTCTTCTTCTTCTTCTCCTTCTCCTTCTTCTTCTTCTTTCTCCTCCTTGTCCCTTTGGGTCTATCCCCTCCCCCTCTCTAATCCGTTATGCGGGCGACGCTGTCACGCGGCGGCGGCGGCGTCCTCCTCTGATGAGGCTAGTGATGTGATGAATGGCTGAGCCGTCGGGATATCGTAGCCGTCCGCTGGCTGCCATACGTGTGGCCGTGTGAGAGCAGGACTCCTGAGCTGTTTATGTGTGTGTGTGTGTGAGAATGGGTGAGTGAGTAAGTTAGTGAGTGAGAGAGAGAGAGGTTATGCGTAAATGTGCGCAAAGGGAAGGCAGCAGCAGAATGATCAGATGAGGGAGAGGGAGGGTGACCAGAAGGAGTAAAATGGAGAGGGAGAGAGGGAGGGAGAGAGAGAGAGAGAGAGAGAGAGAGAGAGAGAGAGAGAAAGAGAGGAGGGGAGGGATGGAGAGGAGTTAAGTGACTGGATGGGGAGAGACAGAAAAGAACAGCAGGGAAGAGAGGGAGAGAGGCAGGGAGAGAGAGAACCACAGAGAGAGCTACAGAGGGGGTGGTCTGCGCTCTGTGCTGTGAGTGTGTGTGTTTTTATGTGTATGTGTGTATGATTGTGTGTGTGTGTTTGTTGCTAGTCCTGTGTCAATATATGACTCAACTGGCAGTGTTCGCACTGCCAGGCAGAAGCAATCGATGCTCGCCGCTGATAGGAATGGGATGGGACCCCAGGCTGGGCTGCGGATCACAGAGATTCGGATGCGGTTCATCACCATGTGTGTACGCGTGATGACAGCAGTATTACCAACAGGAACTGGAAGTCTGTTGCCGTGGTAATAATAAAAAAAGAACGCACACGCGTAAACACATACACACACACAATAATGAGGGTGATACGCATCAACACACACACACACATACACACACACATTAATGAAAGTGCCTCTGATCTCACACAAACACACACACCTACACACAAACAAAATACATTAGTGGAAGACCAAACCAGATCACTGTGAATGTGATCGGTGGTATGTTGATAACTTAGTGTTTATAATCAAATAACCCATTAAATATGACATCATCTAATCAACAGCTCTCCTCTCCTCTGTCTGGCAGAGTTGAATGCATGTGTGGGTAAATCTGTGTGTGTGTGTGTGTGTGTGTGTGTGTGTGTGTGTGTGTGTGTGTGTGTGTGTGTGTGTGTGTGTGTGTGTGTGTGTGTGTGTGTTTGATAAATGTGTGGTATGGAGTGTGCGGGGGCGACCACAGTTCAGATGATATCGACATGCACATGGATGCTGCCGACTGCTTGTCCCAGGCAGTGAGGAGCTCTGGACGGAGGGACTTTGACAGTCGGACTGATGATCTGTTCAATTATACAATCTGTTTGATGAGGTACTGCAGTGTCAGTGCCCTCATGTGTGGGTTTGTGGGTGTGTGTGTTGATGCCTGTTTGTGTGGGTCGGTTTGGTGCATACACGTAGGGTTGGATCCTCTGTGTGTCTATGGAGAATAATACTTGATAATAGCCAGGCAGAAACACTAAACAGGAGGCACACATAAAAAACATCGAGAGAGAGAGAGAGAGAGAGAGAGAGAGAGAGAGAGAGAGAGAGAGAGAGAGAGAGAGAGAGAGAGAGAGAGAGAGAGAGAGAGAGAGAGAGAGAGAGCGAGAGAGAGCGAGAGAGAGCGAGAGAGAGAGAGAGCAAAACAGCCGCAGTGGGCATCTCAAGTGTGTGAGCTGTGTGTGTGTGTGAGACACTGTGCGTGTGTGCGAGAGAGATCATCATGAAGAGCATGCAGGAGACGGGGTGTGTGAACAGCTTGGTTGGACAGTTGGTTCGCCCTTGCTGTTCAATCCCTTTTTTGAGAACACAAGCACTGTGTTGTTTCAGCCTATCCTAGCGCTCACATCTGTATCTATTATAGTTGCATTCATATTTACACGGGCTTACGCATCATATGCTCACCAAATTGAAAATCTGTTAGAAAACAGACCAAAAACACACAAAATCACACTAACAAACACACACACACACACACACACACACACACACACACACACACACACACACACACACACACACACACACACACACACACACACACACACACACACACACACACACACACACACACAAGATCCCTATCCGACACGACTGACAGAATTCACCATATTCTCGTTCGGTGCATCTCAAGTCCAAGTGACCTCATTCTGGATTCACTGGTGCGCAATAACATACAGCATAACCATTGGAAACATTTGAAAATGATTACGGCGGGCATGTTGAGTGTACCACATTACCCGTCGCACTGTGTGTGCGGCGTGTGTGTGTGTGTGTGTGTGTGTGTGTGTGCGCATTAACTCAACCACATCATCTCACTCTACAAGACTTCAGTCCCAGAGGCTTCAGAGATGAGCAATGAGTGAACTCTTCTTACTTTAAATGCATCCCCATTCGCCCTGCATGTTCATTGTTCATTGGGAGTAGGCAAACAGAGAGATACAACCAGCAACGTCTGAATAGCCAAATTAAGATGATTCACACCAGTGTGCGTGTTTGGCTGCTCATCGGGTGAGAGATAGATTATGAAACACCGTACGTAGCATGTAATTCAATAATAATGGAGTATAGCATTGGCTGGTAAAAATTGAATGAAAATGCAATTGTGTTGGGTGTACGATAAGAGGCAGTATTGTCTCGTATGCCTCGAATCGATAAATACAATTACAGCTTTTTACATTCTTGTGATCAAATGCTACCATTCACGTTGACATGAAACGTGTTCTTTTCAGCCTCATACTAGTCGCGGTTTCAGAATAATCTCTTCAACTGCCCTGTAACTGATTTGTTCAGAGTGCTACTCCCCCGACAGAGCCCGTACCGCCCCCTGCTTTGAGCGTGGGCCATTTATGGGTGTGCTTCCACATGCAGGACTCTGCTCCTACTCTCCCTCAACCTTTTTCTACCCCGCTCTCACTCCAACTCTTATTGCCTCTCTCCCTCTCTCTCTAGTGCTGCCTCTACCCCCTTTCCCGCTCTAACGTGTTCATCCGCTCACTCTACATCCCTCTTACCTCCACCTATCTCTCTCTCCATCTCTAACTCGTTCTACCCGTCTCTCTCTCCATCTCTAACTCGTTCTACCCGTCTCTCTCTCTCCATCTCTAACTCGTTCTACCCGTCTCTCTCTCCATCTCTAACTCGTTCTACCCGTCTCTCTCTCTCCATCTCTAACTCGTTCTACCCGTCTCTCTCTCTCTCCATCTCTAGCTCTAACTCGTTCTACCTGTCTCTCTCTTGCCATCTCTAGCTCTAACTCGTTCTACCCGTCTCTCTCTCTCCATCTCTAGCTCTAACTCGTTCTACCCGTCTCTCTCTCTCCATCTCTAGCTCTAACTCGTTCTACCTGTCTCTCTCTCGCCATCTCTAGCTCTAACTCGTTCTACCCGTCTCTCTCTCGCCATCTCTAGCTCTAACTCGTTCTACCTGTCTCTCTCTCGCCATCTCTAGCTCTAACTCATTCTACCCGTCCCTCTCTCCCTCCATCACTTTGCCATTTCAGTCAGATAGTGTTTTGACCCCTTCACACTGGCACGGGGATGAGCCAATCAAAGATTGACAGGTCATTTACTGTGTCCGCAGCGCCTGACTGCACATCTCTATTAGCGGCCAGACCTCTGTCGCTAGGGGAGCCCTGCACTCGAGTGTTTGGCCAATGCAATGCAATAAAGAAGGCACACTTTCTCCTCAATGCTACTCCAAAGGAAATGGGTTTTTATGGGTTTTGATATTACAGCTTATTTTGCAACAAACTCATTCTTGTCTTAGTGTCAACTAGGTTGTTGTGAGCAAAGAATGGTATCTGTGGAAGGTAATTTGTTTTGTGAGCATTGTTAGCGTTTACATTAATAAAAATGCATTATATATTCTGTAAATCTTCAAATATTTTTTTTTATACAATCGTTGCTTCAGTTCAATATAATGGTACAAGCTCTAGTGTAACTAAGGAAAGCCAAAGTCTCAAGCATTGATTGGAGCATACACAATGGCTTAGTGCCTGCCATTATAGAACGTAAAGCTGTTAGTCAAGGGCTCATGTAATTGATTCCATTTGCCACCAGGTGTCAGTAGCAGTTCAGTTCTGAAAAACACCCTTTTTGTTCCAGCAACTATTTTTTGTTCTCACTTTATCCCTTTAACACTATCGATCTGAACATGACTAATGGAGAATTGTCCTCTAAATCCTTCTTTGCAAATTAGGCGAAATTCTAGCTTGTTAACGGAACATTTATTTTTCAGCAACTAGTCATGGGTGAATTTAGTTAATATTTTGGGGGTATCAGTGGGAAAACAAGGTAATCAAAAAACTGAAATATTTACAACTGTTATATCGCAAATCATTACAATGTGTTTCTTATACATCATACGTAAGTTAAGAGCTTAAAACGACATAACAGACACATTTTTGCTCTAATGTTGGACACGTTATGTATAACTGCCTAATTAGACGGAGCAGAAGGCTGAAACATGGTCCCGGCTTTCCCAGAGCTTCACCCTATTAAAGATTCAGCACCATTTCATCATAAACACACTTCTAACTCAGCAATTTTAACCTGCACTATGGAACTTTTTCACTGCAGCCATCATCTATGTTTCGGGGGATTTGAATGTATGAGTGTTTAAAGTGTACAACCATGAACACGCCTGAATCAATCTTTTTGTCTCCACATCAAATTTTCAGGTGGTCTATGGACGACCACGGCGGGATAATTCTAAAAGAGCTTTGCCGCAGGAAAGGAGAGGAGAGGAAGTGGGACGAAGCCTCTTATATAAAAAATAACCGAGCAGCTTTGAAGCAGTTGATTACTTTTTACGATTATTCACAATGTCAAATTATTTTCAACAAAAGCAATGGCTGCAGTGAAAAATTGTTTTAAGATTAGATGTCAAATTCATTAAAAAAGCTACCGCTAGTATGCTATCGCCATTACCATCTGTGGGAATGTGTTTCCAACCGGCTGAGTGCAAGGTTTTTTCTTTTCTTTTAAACAGACAAAAGTGAGTTTCAGTGTCGCAGTTGCAATGGATTTCTGTTACTTGAAAGGTATAGTCTATTATATGTCTTCCACACCAACTCAAACTTTTCTTGAAATAAAATGTCTTTGACAGCATATGTAGATTTAATTCTCCTCTCGCCTCCTGGTCATTATTTATTCAGTATCACTACCTCATGGTCCCATTTAATGAGGGAAAAAGATCTCCACCATAATTCCTTCCACCGATGCCGAGGGAACTCTGAATCACTTGGCCGGGCCTTTATTAAAACATCCCGTAAGGTACTCATTTTATAGTGGTCCCATATAGAGTCTATAAAGGTCCTTCTTTACCTCCCCGAGAGGAAGTAGCCATAATGCTAAAGGGAGGAACGCTACACCTTGTACCAGCACAAAGAGCCTATAAAATGTATGCTGACCAGTGAGTGAGTACCCATGGCCAGCTGGACTTAGTCTAAATGGCCTGGTTCATGGGCGCTCGTAAACGTGGATCACACGCACATGACACAGCCTTATACAGAGACTACAACTAGGCTAAGCACAGGTGTACACACACGCACAGGCGTATTGGCAAACTGAGAGCGCTATCGAGCACTATGGACGAAGAGTCTGGCCCACAAAGCCAGCTGACCACTAACAGCTATCCTCCATTAAGTGCCACCGGTTCAATACTCGCCATTCTCTAGCCTCCATCCCATTCGATACGGAACGGGCACACCGAAACCTACAGCACGACGTCCACAACACCCTAGAGAGTTTCAAACATTGAATCGAATGTTCAAAGGTTTTCAAACATTTCAAACAGCTCAAACGCTTTCCCCCCCACCCGAGACAAAGCAAGGCATCACCCCTCTGTCGGGTTGTTTTAAACAATCCTCCATGAACGCATTTCCATTCGCTTTTCAAACCTTTGGCGCGCGCGACGCCGGACCCTCGGGACCCCCGGACGCGGCCCGGGCCTCCCCACAGTGCCTCTTCAGCAGCCTCTCCGACACGCTCTGTTTCCAGCGGCCCACGCCGACCAGCGACGGCCACTTGAGCGAGCCGAAGCTCAGGTTCAGCCCCTTGCCCAGGCTGCCCAGGTCGGGGGCCCAGCTCCGCAGCACCTCCATGGACCGCCGCTTCTCCAGGGGGCGGCCCTCCCCCGGGGCCGGGGGGCAGCCCTGGTGGGAGCTGCCCTGGGACGAGTGGGACGGGGTCAGCAGGTTGGGCGCGCTGCCCCCGTGCACCACGGCGTGGCCCATGGGCGAGCCGTCGCCGCCCATCACGCTGTCCCAGCGCCGCTTGCCGGTGAAGGTCATCGGGTGCTGGCGGAGAACCGACGCCGGTCGCCGAGTGATGTCCAAACCCCCCCAAGCCCCCCCCCCCCCCCCCCCCCCCGGCGCCCGCTGCCGAGGAGCAGACCGCACTGCGCTCTCTCCTACAGAGCAAACAGCATCCTCTCTACGACCTGTTTGAGAATAAGTCCCCTGGAAGCAGAACCGCACTGAACCCCCCCCCAAATAAAAGTGAAGTAATTTCCCCAAGGGCGGGGAGGGGGGGGGCTACACTAGCCGGCGACGTGCCCCGCGATTGGATGGCGTCCCCGGTGAGCGTTCCACTCCATTCCAAGTGCCTATGAAGTCCACGCAGAGAACCGAGAGGGTTCGACACCACCACCACCACCACCGGCTTCTCCTACGGAGCGACTGGGCCTGTACTCCCCCCGCACTCTGAAGTGGGGGAGAACGCCGATGACCGACCAGGGAAGCAGACCGACGACCCCGGCGCTCTAAAGTGGTCGGTGGAGCGGGTGGGGGGGGGGGGGGGGGACAGCGACGAATAAAGAATAACTCAACAAAAAAAAACACCCGAGCGACACATATTCAATATATCTGATTGGTGGAGAGCTGCAGTGGCTGGGCACACAGAGGTGGATTCGATTGGATTAGGCGGGGGAGGAGGTGGGGGGTGGGTGTGTGTGTGTGTGTGGGGGAGTGTTCCAACGATGTAAATCACATGGAGGCATAATTAATGCCGCAGGGAAGTCGGCTCTGACAGGAGGCCAAAACTAGATTTGACGTGGATCAATGGAGCACACCAGGAGGAAGAGAGTGGGCCCGCCATTGTGTCGGGCGTTGTGCACGATGTACACACACACAAACACACACACACACACACACACACACAAATAAGAAAAAATAATGAATCCAAGTAAAAAAATAAATAAAACTGATGGCAGGGATGACTGGAAATGTGCGGAGATAACCAACTGGTAAATAATCAAAGCATACAGCTTTGGTCTGACCTTTGGGGTCTGTTTGGTGTCTCTCCATTTCAAAGTGAGATAAAGCCAAGGAACGTCGTGCCCCTTCAATCCCCCCCAGCTCACACTCCGGCAGGGGGACCTCTCCTAGGTGCTCACCTTGGCCATGTAGTGCCAGGGCTAGGATGGCTCAAAGGGTGCGTGTGTGTGTGTGTGTCTGTGTGTCTGTGTGTGTGTGTGTGTGTGTGTGTGTGTGTGTGTGTGTGTGTGTGTGTGTGTCTACTGCCACTACCGTTAGCTCCGTCGCCTCTCAACGTTTTATTTTTGTTTTTTTCATCCCCAAAAGCTCAGAGGATTAGTGATGTCTGGCCCGTCACCGATAACCGTGTTCAAACAATTAAAATATACTGTACATACAATAACACAGGAAACAGCGTGCACACATATGCACAAACACGCACAAATACACACACACCTAGAATATGCAGTGCAAAAAGTCAAAAGATACATTGATTGCTAACAAAAACTAAAATAAACTACAACCAATACGCACACACACAGACCCACACACAGGGAAATGATTCATTGGCTAGGGGGTGTTTACCCTTTAAGGCCCTCTTCGCTGGTTAGCTAACATTTGACCCGCTGAAAAGCACACACTGCTGCTAATGCAGCCTGAGTGCGTTTCCATTACCAGTATGGCTGGAAGAGAGCAGACCAATAGGAATAAGAATAGCTCAGGCAGGTAAGAGGAAGTCAGATCCCCTAGTGGGAGAGAGGGAGGGAGGAGAGAGAAAGATAGAGTCAGAGAGAGTGAGAGAGAGATTGAGAGTGTGAGAGAGAGACACAGAGAGAGGTATTTCAGTTGAAAGACAGGATTAGACGGCGAGGATGATGGCATTAGGGGAAAGTAAAGGAACTACATGGTGAGTTGTGATAACACACTTATTTCCAAAGAGTGCGCCATTGGCAGCTGAGATGTACAAATATATTTTATGTTACAGTGGGTTAAAAAAAAAAAAACACTCAGAAAGCATAAAACACAACATTAGTACAATCTATTTTACAGTCCAGTCTGTTTACACTGAACTTAACAACCCACTTGCCTAGATAAGTGCCCAGCAGCAGAGTATATTGTGTCTTGACTACATTTACAACACAAACAGTTCTGAAGAAAGGTAACTGCCGATCTCTAGAGCCGCCACAGTTTGGGTCAACCATCACATCTTTTAAACATGACCTGCAACAGCAGTGGACCACACGTATCGACCATTGTATCGACCGAGCGCTGGACTGGCAAAATAAAAATACTAATAAAAAGACCAAGCCGACGGAAAAGAAAATACTAAAAGAACGGCTAAGGACAACCTCTTAAATCTGGGCCGCAGCATTTCCAATTGTATTCTCATAGATTGGATTTTTCGAAGCGCCATCTACCACTGACGCGGCCAGTGGAAACACTTAGCATACTGAATAGTTGGCTGCACACTATCAGTGAGAACACCCCCCACCCCCCTCCCCTCCACACCCCTCCATCTTCTTGCTCGGCTAATGTTTACTTGCGGGGTTGTTTTTGTGTGTGTGCGTGTGTATTCGTGTATGTGTGTTGGTTTTTATTTCATGTGATGTGTTCGCCAGCTGTTAGGGCGGGATCGCAAGCTCGTCGAGGCCTTTGAAATTAAGGGTGTGTGTGTTAGTGTGTGTGTCGGGTGTGGATGATGGCCGACAGCTGTGTGGAGAGGCTCTTAACTTTAGAGTGTGTTTGCGGTCTGCTTGCCCTCTCTCGCCTTGAAGTGGCGAGGCAGGTAGGACACCGTGAAAGGCAAAAAACAGTAAAAATCACAAACATTCGTCAAATGGCTTGGTTGGTATTGGAAAAACGAAAGAAATGTCTTCAACCAGTGGCTCCACTTACTAACATCACATATATGACACACACATTGAATGAGTAATTCAGTAGTAATTGTTACCATTGACTATTAGGTCATTTAGCTGATTCGTTAGCCTCATAGTATAATTGCCCAAGGCATATTTTAGGGTTATCTTGTATTTAGCGTCAAAATGCCGAAGTGAAATAGTTGACTTAGGCAGATAGTGATTAAGGAATGTAAAAAGCCTCCTGATTGGCTTGGGATATGGCCAATCAGGCACAGTGAATCAGCAGCATTAGTTAGGCTAGATATCACAATTTGGCCAAAATGACTTAGGCCATTATGCTAGGAGGCTAACGAGATGCTTCTATCAAAGCACTGTGTTCAGACGCATGTAAAGTAAGAGTTTGTTCTCTTGTTAAAGGATGCCTACAGGTGGAAGGCGGACATTGTGGTTTGAAACCAGACACTTCCTTCAGGGAGGGAAACAACCATACAACTGGTGCGTCGTTCCTTTAGCTCATCATGACCATTAAATGATACAACATCATTTATCACACGGTCGTTATGCATCAACAATTAAAAATAGATTTTTATATTCCCTATTCTTGTTCCAACCAACTGGCTATATCAATGAATCACAATTGTGGCCATTGTGGATATATATACTACCATGGAGGTCAGAGAATAGGGTAAAGAATTTAAAATAAGAGTGTGACCATGAGACTAATCTAAATTAGATCCCTGCATTCAGTGCAGGTTGAATGAAACATTCCTAGTCGGAGGCACCAGACGAGAAGCCGGCCTGTTCGCTAATAGCAGTCGTACTAAAATAGCTCATTGCAGGAAGTCAAGTTTTTTTGTAGGCTGTAACAATCAATTAACGCAATTACTCACTCACATAATAAGACTTCTCTGGGCTGTTTGTAGTCTATCTTCCCTTCCCTCCATCCCCAACAACATACGACTATCATTAGGAAACAGCAAGTAATAGAAATGTAATTTGTAATAGAAATGCTATGTCAGGTTCAGTTTAAGAGTACCAGGAAAAAGGATTTGAAAGAAGATGAACACTGATTAGATAGCAGATTAAAACCAACCCCCCCTCCATCCACACACACACACACACACACACACACACACACACACACACACACACACACACACACACACACACACACACACACACACACACACACACACACACACACACACACACACACACACACACACACACACACGCACCCTCCACACATCAGCCCTTCACTTAAACTCATGACTCATCTATTACCACCCAGCCATTTTGCTCCCAGAAATGGCGACTGTCAAGCCTAATAATACCCATAATCCACCTCTCTAGCCACTCCTCCAAATACTGCGTGTACATACACCACACATACACACAGACACACAAAAATGTTTCAAGGATTGCACAAAAATAAGAAACTAATAATAATAAAACTTAAAAGGAATCAAAAGACTGTTGTGTGTGTGTGAGCATAGCTGCAAAAGGCTGCACATACTATTGTACTTCAATGCTTTCAGAGGCCCTAAAAAATACATTGAGATGGAGTTTCTTGGACGTTCCTTTCTTGGCTATGAAAGGAAGCCTGGACGGCTGTTTGCCAGGTCGGTTGGATATGGTGACACACACACACACACACACACACACACACACACACACACACACACACACACACACACACACACACACACGTGCAACTAAAAAGGAGAGAAGGACCGAGCACACTATTGTTACTGGAATTTATAATGATAGAAAAATACATACATTTGAAGATCAGCAGTACTTTATAGCTTAGAAAAGAGAAAATAAATACCTTGGTATTTCACTTTGGCTGGAATGTGGAAGTTAAAGCTTGGTGGGCGACTACGTCAGAAAGGTGATGGAGTCAGTGTGTTGGACGGGATCCCTTGTGTCGCTGTACAGCACGTTGTTTTACTAAGGTAAGCTGTTTGCAAAGTGTCGGCCAAGCGTGTCTTCGTTTGGGTCTGAACATCGAGAGACTAAGAGACTAAGTATGGTGAATATTCAAAACTCATTACCAGTCACTCTGACCCAATTAATGAAACTGAGTATGTTTTGACACGTCCTTTCACATTTAAATAAGTCGACGGCTGTCAACATTTAAAGCACATTATAAGCTAGCTTTTATCTTCCCATGTTAAATGTGCGAGGGCCTGCTTGTTAGAATGGTAATATCACCGCACATAATGTGCCTATTAATGGCACGTTGAGATGGAAATGCTATTCTAGGGGTGCATTTAAGTATAGGGCTAAGTTAGCGAAAGCTCTCTGGTGGCGAGGCTCGTTCTGCAGGGTAGCGTAAAGTTTAATCCTTGAAGGAAGAGGGAGAGGAAGAGAGAGCAGCGCTTTGTTGAATTCAGAATGAGCCGAGACCACAAGCTCCTCAAGGTGACACACACACACATTTAAACACACGTGCACACACAACTATACACACATGGGGCCGCGTACATGCACACACACACACACACACACACACACACACACACACACACACACACACACACACACACACACACACACACACACACACACACACACACACACACACACACACACACACACACACACATTGAGACAAGCACACAAACACAGACACACACACCTGTCTGCGCCATGGTGACGGGGTAGTCTGAGCAACAGGTCTTCTCATTATGAATGAACGTCACATACACAGACCCCCTTATGGCCAGTTGAACACACACAGACACTGTCAAATACTGAATGCAGACATCGTACACAATAAAATTATTTTAACTGCGCACACAAAAGCGCACGAGTAGAACACACATTTAAAGTATCCCAGGAGGCTAGGCTGCAGCTACAGTGTTTGTTTTTACGAGACTTAAGAAAATTGGATGTTGTTGTTTTGCGGTTATGTCACTGATTAAAAATGTCCACTGAGCTTAGCTTTAATTGCGTGCGGTTAGACTTGCAAAGTTGAGAAAATGTATTGGTTTTGTACACAATTAGGAGCAAAGCTGAGCGCGGTCCCTTGGTAATGGAGTTACGAAAAGCAGTGGTACATTTACTGTAGGCCGGTGTGTGTGAGCATACCTGCTCAACTCTGCCAATACCCATAGTTGCAGTTGTTTTTGATTTAATGGTGGGAGTTTGCACATACACATATTAAGATGGAGTCTCATGGACATTCCTCTCTTGGCTTGGAAAAGGAGCCTTTTTAGGCAAAGGTCGCCTGGACGCGTTGACACACCCCGACTCATGAGCAGATAATTGGACCCAAGAGGTGGCCCCACCGCTTAGCTTTGCAAATTAACTGAGAAGCCCAAAAGAAGACGGATGGACACACGTACACACAGCCTGGGCAACAGGTCTTCTCATTATCAATGTACCTCGCACAGTCAGACACACACACACACACACACACACACACACACACACACACACACACACACACACACACACACACACACACACACACACACACACACACACACACACACACACACACACACACACACACATTTTACAGCGTGACCGACTTTCAGATAGGATCAGCTCTGTTAGGTATTGTGTTCAGAATAGTGTGAGACGATACTGCTTATGAATGTGTCATCTTTTCCACACTGTGTCGCTGTAGTACGTCCTTGGCATTGCAACCCTGATTGTGCACTTATTGTACCCTCTCTCTCTTGTGCGTGTGTTGCTAAGCAGCATGTTGGCCTTGTGTTGAGTGTGGGGGGCCGGCGAGGCGGGGGGTAGTCGTAGAGAACATGCAGACTGCAGGAAGGCATGGATTCTCTGGTTAAGGCGCCATTTAACGGCCGACACGTAAATGGCTGACAGGGAGAACAAGGCCAAGTTCAAATCGGTGTATGGATATCATGTCACGTGAGCCATAAAACAAAGGGGAGGCAGTGGAGACGAAGAAATAGTGGGTGGGAGTCACTCCAAAGCTCCATGATGTAAGGTTTGAACGGGGGAGAACAAGATTGGGACTGGTTAACGTAGGGCATTGGAACATTGATCCAACGATGCTCTCTTCTGCACTGAGACACAGAAAGGAAAGACAGGCACATGAGCCCCTGTTTGCCTTTGATCATCTCGTCCACCCATCAAGACATGCAGCCCCCCCAAAAAAAGCTGTTCTGTAGCTATGTGTCATTTCAAGGCGTCAATCCAGTCCATCCTTTATGAGGGAAGAAAGCAAAGAAACAAAGAAAATAAAGGATTGACCACTGGGCATTGGAGGGGCTACGGGGGGGGGGGGCTAAATACAAGGCAGGCAACCCCTGAGTAACGTGGAAAAACTGTCTAGTCATTGGATACAGCAGAGAAGATTGGGCTGGGGTGCACGCAGCGTCGGCCCGTTTCAGAAGTGAGCTGATGACTGGGAGAGATGCCGGAGAGAGGATGAGGAGAGCAGGGGATCTGAGGAGGGTTGGGTTGCAGAGATAAACCCGTTTGGCCGTGGCTTCACGAGAGTTGAGGCTGGCGTTCCATTACCCCCCGGTCAACCATAGCAGGCTTCGGGAGGAATCAGAGGGACGAGACAGAATAAATAGAGGAGGAAATGAATGAAAAGGTTGAAGGGCTTAATCATGTGGCCAAACATGCTCTCTTTTTTTTTTTTTTTTCTCTCTCCCAGAAGAAGAGAGCGAGGAAAAACCCGAGCCCGGCTTTTTCCCGAGGCTTCTGTGCAAATGGCAAGGTGTGTTTGCAGGTTCCCCGAGACAACATGAGCAGCGTGACATTCACTCTCCCGAGAAAGCCGGCTCGCACCGCGCAACACTCATCAGTGCAACTAGCCTCAAAAACTCATTACACAAAGTGCTTTAGGCAAAAGTCAAAGCCTCAACAACAATAACAACAACAACAGTGACGGCAACGACGGCCGCCACACACAAACGTGGCCACCCACAACACACACACACACACACACACACACACCAAGATCCCGGTCGCACACCGAGCGGGTAACTTCACAGCACCTTGTGCGTGCGGCACCCGCACGCGAGTGTGTGTGTGTGTGTGTGTGTGTCACCCGACACACGCGGGAAGCAAAGCGCAGAGACACACTCTCCTACCTTCTCTCTCAGCATCTTGGCTCGCCGGCTGTTCTGCACAAGCCGCCTCCCGATCTTCTTGGCATACCAAATAGAGGCAAACATAGCGACAGGTGAGGCAACCGGCGGGGGGGCTGGGGGGCTAGGGGGGAGGGGGGGGGGCAGGGATGTCCGTCTGCCTCTCTGCAGTGACGGTCCCCCCGTCGAAAGGAGGTAAAATGTATAAAAACTGAAATAGAAAAGGCTTGTGAAAGCTCTTAGCTCCGGCTGCCCATGATCTGGACTCTCTCCTCTGGGCAGAATCTTATCGCCGACGTCCACACGCAACCCCCCAGCCCCCGAGAGTGACGGAGGAGGAGGAGGAGGAGGAGGAGGAGGAGGAGGAGGAGGAGGGAGGGCAGGCGGACGCGGTGAGGGAATAGAGCGTAGGATGACGGAATAGACGGAGGGAAAGAGAGAGAGAGAGCGAGCCGGCGTCAAGGAGGCTGATCTCTCTCAGCCAGAGCGGGAGCAAGACAGAGACAGAGGGAGACAGAGAGAGAGGGAGAGAGAGGGAGAGAGAGAGAGAGAGGGAGGGACGAGGGTCCCTTTCTTTACTCCACGTGGGAACATCATCCTCAGCACCAATCAAAGCACTGCTGACAAGCTGTCGGCGCGGAGGGGGGGAGGAGGGTTTAAATACCTGTCAGATCTCTGGAGATACGGAGGCCTGGTGAAATCACACAATAACACGAGTGCTGAGGCAGATAGGGTCAGGGGACAACGTGGGGAGGGCTCTCCCGGGGCATCTTGGTATGTTACCAGCTCCATTGGTGCAAATATCATTCATTTATGTCCCGCACATAATGGCTCCAAACACATCTTCTGCTGTGCTTTAAAAAGCATACCTCCATATTGTGATTCTCTCTGTATTCTGTGTCTGCCTCTCTCTATTGTGTTTTTCTCTCTTTCTCGCCCCCTCTGCATTCTGTCTGTGCAATCACAAAACCAGACACTCATCATTTTACCCCTTGGCCTCCATTCAAAAAGCCCTCTTTTCCCTTCTAAAATGCCCAACTCCCTTTACACCGCCAAGTAGCCAAAACAGTGTGTGTGTGTGTGTGTGTGTGTGTGTGTGTGTGTGTGTGTGTGTGTGTGTGTGTGTGTGTGTGTGTGTGTGTGTGTGTGTGTGTGTGTGTGTGTGTGTGTGTGTGTGTGTGTGTGTGTGTGTGCGTGCATGGACAGCTCAGTGGAACAGCAAGCGTATATACGTGGCCGATCTGAGAGAGCAACTGCATACACACTAGCTATCAGGTTTCTGCACCAGAGACAGAGGGGGAGAAATAGAGAGAGACAGAGAGAGAGAGACAGAGGCCGAGACAGAGAGAGACGGAGAGAGAGAGGAACACCAGGCTGCTAAGCAGTGATGAACTGCGGAGCCGGAGAGACTCTGGATGATGACTCTGCTTGCTGGGCCAGGAAAAAAAAAAAACAGACAAAGAGAGAGAGAAAGAAAAAAGATAAAGAGAGACAGAGACAGAGACAGAGACAGAGACAGAGACAGAGATAGAGAGACAGACAGACAGACAGACAGACAGACAGACAGACAGACAGACAGACAGACAGACAGACAGACAGACAGACAGACAGACAGACAGACAGACAGACAGACAGACAGACAGACAGACAGACAGACAGACAGACAGACAGACAGACAGACAGACAGACAGACAGACAGACAGACAGACAGAGACAGCCACACGTTGAGCCCTTAATTGCAAAATGCAGCAGATTTTGTTTTTCCGAGATCAACATTACTGGATCATGGCAAAATACGTGCCTTCTGCAGACTTTATATTATTATATATATTTTCCCAGACACGCACAGGCTAATAGAGTCTCAAAATGAGTCAACTCTAACATGGGGTTTACTGGATGTCAATGCTGCATAGTCCACCAGTTAGGGTGAAGCTTGTCTTTATAATTCTACTATTTTCTCAGATCTTAGCTGGCCAAGGTTAGTTCCTCCCGGGAATGAAGAATGTGTGAAAAGTGGGTTGAGGTGTGTGTGTGTGTTTGTGCAAGTGTTTAGGTGTGTGTGTGTGTGTGTTTGTGCAAGTGTTTAGGTGTGTGTGTGTGTGTGTGTGTGTGTGTGTGTGTGTGTGTGTGTGTGTGTGTGTGTGTGTGTGTGTGTGTGTGTGTGTTGGCTGTCAGGTAGAGCTGAAGGAAGCCAGGGCCATCTGTGGTTTAGGGACCTTGTTTTCCTCAGGGTCATATGTGAACACACACACACACACACAGACAGGTCTTGTGCGTCCATGCATACGTGTGTGTGTATGGCCAGTATTTGTGTGCCTGTGCCCCTTGTGTGTGTGTGTGTAGCGAGGGGAGACGGTGGGCTGGGACAGCACTACTCCCTACCACCCTTGGCCTTGAGGTGGAGGTTAGCCCTGCACATTTACATTCTCTGAAAAACAACGGAGACGGTCGCCAGGGAAACCAGGCTGCTCATAAGCACATATATAGCAGTATGTGGGCGTGGTCACGACGAGGATAGATGAACTTTAGGTGAACAATAGTGTACAGAAAGTTTAACCATCCGTTCAACATCATTTAAGAAAGGAAAAATCGACCCAAACCTCCAGAGCTGATATCAGCGCAGCTACGCTCAAGGTAGAAATATGAGACGTCATACAACACAACAAATGCAAAAAAAAAATTCAATACATATAGAGCAAACCTTGCTTTTCTAAACAACCTTGTCTGACATTCCATTTATTTCGTGAAATGCAGTCTTTTGAGATAAAAAATCCCATGGTGTTGATGCTATGGTTGTTTGTCACAGCAAACCGTTATCGGTTTGGTCTTCACATCGAATACCAGATATTCCCTAGTCTAACATGGAGCTCTGTCAGATAAGGCTGCTGCTGCTGCTGGGCATTAGAAGTGCAGAAGGATTGATCCTGGTCTGTTGTCTGGGACAATGTCACATGGACACGGTCAAACATTGAAGTTGTCCAACGAAAATGTCCCCTGCACCATGTTACGTCTCATTAGAATTTCAAACTGGCCCCCACCACACGGATTAGCGTTATTTACATGACCAAGCACAGCGTAAAGGCACCATTATGATGCGCCCGTTTGAAAGAAGTGGAATTAGAGTCGATGAATGGTTGACTCTAATGAATAAAATTGAGAAAGTGGCAAATTCCTGTGTGAAGTCTGAATTGTTTCAGCTGCTTGGGTCAAAGCAAAACACGAGGATAATTATGCTTTGTACTACTTTTGTTTTACTACTTTTTTCAGATTGTTGCATTTCCTACTCAAACAGAGAATTGTTTAATGAATGAGAGGGGGGGTGGTTGTTAAGGAAATAGCTGACTCACACACCAAGCTCAAGCTTGTGGCCTCCAAACTAACGACGCAGGATTGCATCCAGGCAGACCCACTCCCCTCCCTCGTTCCCCGAAACATGTCGGTGTTGTAGCTTCTACAAACTCTACCGCTACGCTGTTCTCAGTTCTTAGTTTACCCGCTCCACTTGGTCGGGATGTGACCTTTATGCACCAAATCCTCAACGTTCACCAGCCATTATCCAGCAATGAACATTGGGGCAAACAGGGAAATCTAAGGCACATTTCCATTTGACCTTATTCCTCGTGCCACATTGCCAATACCCTGGTATTCAGATCCGATGCCCCCTCATTCACACCCCGAGGTGGAAGCTTGCCAAACTATAAGTCATCGTAACCTGGAACTCGTCCACCAATACAACCACAAATCAGAGTATCATTGACTGAATGGCCGTGGTGTAAGGCTGCGATGCTACAATTATTTCCATCTTCCAAAGCACCTGCACTTGGGAAAGGATTTGATGACTTTTAATCTTATATGTATGTTAGTCATGTCTGCTTAGTTTCTTGAATTAGTAATCAAACTATTGTGGTTTCAATCAGTTTGTAAGATGCTCGAGGTATAAAAATGTGCAATAAAAAAGTACACTTTCTTAGTTTTTAATAAAGCCAATGAGACCAACACAAGTTTTTCAGCTCATGCACGCAAGAGACACAAAGCCATCAGCGTCTTACTAAAAGACAGATATATCTTCTCTAATGAAGGAGATTTCATTTTGTAAGATGAAAAATTAGACTTTGAATATAAGCATTTATGAGATTATATTTTATGTCACATATCTGTTATATATAAGTTATATACACATATAAGTTATTTCTACAATCACCCATAAATATACAGCAATTTATTTGAGCATTTTTATAAAGATGTTTTTGCCCATTTGTCGCAGCCATGAAAATCTGAATTAATCCTACCTCCGTTGTTTACTGTGAAATGTGAATGAATGTATATATTGTGTGACAGCTACAAATTCATAGCGGATTTAAGAGGTCAGGATGAAAGGAGTGCAGTAATGGCATAAAATATAAGGAGTCCTTTGCCACACACTGGCATAATAAGAAATAAATTTGTTCTATTTGGGAATGGGATCAATCATAAATGCCTGTTGGACAGATACAGTAGCTTCAGCCAAACCCTCTGCACGACATCCAAAAGCTTTTGCTGTTAAAAAGCTTTCGCTATCTTACTCTGTGTGTTAAAGTGCACACGGCCACAAAGGCCTTCCTATTATCAAATGTGCTCTTTGGCCACAGTGGAGCAAACTGTTCAATACGTCTCAATTTTCCCTCCTGTGACAGTCGTCGCCACACATAAATCATATTCCTGATGGATTTATCCATCTGTGAGGGAGAAAAAGAGAAAGAAAGAAGCAGAAACCATTTTAAAGGGAGCTCCGATAGAGGCCCACAAAATTGACCCCTTTGCCGAAATCGTCCAGCAAATCGTCCAGTGGTGAATCCATTTCTGAGGATCCAATAGTGTGGCAAGTGTGGAGGTGGACGCCCCGACATAGAGGGGGAGATGGTTCTGTGATGGGGGGGATTTGACTCCATCTGGGCTTGGATGTTAACCCAGTTATCTCAGCACCTATCAGCAGGAAATTCTGCTTTATGGCCTGTCTAAATAGCTGGTTCCGTTAAATCCCACTTCCTGAACCGAGCGCTGACATACAACCACAGGACCATTATGGGCCTTCAAGAACTATAAATTCCAATTAGCTGTGTCTGACGGGTTTCAGGTTTTAGCTACTGTTCTATTGATGCATTCGATATTAGTGCTAGAGCGGCTGAAAGTCAATAGGAAACGCCTTAATAAGCTTGAGCCACTTATGGACGTTAACCGTCAACATCGTCTCTATAGAGGAGCTTTTTGAAGAGCTTGGTGGTGCTGAACACTTCCAGTCCTGCCGCAATACAATTCCATAATTTTTTCTAAAGGTGCAAATACCATTTTCAAATTGTCCTTTCTGAACCCCTTTTTTTTTATTAAATAACACATTGCTAGGTTTACATACAATTTTGCCTGGGACTCTTTCACAAAAAAAAAAAAACTTCTATGTGCACACAATAGACAAAATAAGCACTAGAAAATGAATACGTTTATAAGCAGTGTGACGGCAGTATTGCAGGAACCCAGTGTAAAATAAGTTTAAAAAACGTGTCGGACAGCACAATTATATATTCAGTAATACACCATACATAGCCTATGTGTATGGTGTAAATACAAATGTATATGGTTATTTAAAAAAATGCGTAGTTCAACATAGACATTTTATTTGTGTGCATGTTTTATGTTAATGTCACTTCACAGCTCCAACACAGTAATCACGGAGGTGGCTAGTTCACCTGTGACTGATGGGATTGACTTGTTAGATTGCTGTTATTTTATCTCATCACAAGGTGAGATAGGACAATATACAGCTAAATCAGCCACCATCTGTATTTTTGTCAGGATTTAACCTAGGATCTATGAGGGTAAAGGGACAGGGCGATATATTATCGTGTTCCATTGAAATGATAACCTCCTCTGCAGAGGTACGTAATGAGACAGCTTTCGGACTGAGGTGTAAATGTTGGTTCAAAGCACACTTCCCTAATTTTCCAGAAATAAAAGAATATTAGGTGGGAGAAGTATTAAATATTCATAAAAGCAAACTAACGTGTTAAAATGCTAGCTCAGATTTTTTTACTTACTACTATCATATCTGATGACATGGTTTACATGACTAAACAAGCTAAACCCACGAGGACATTTTCCTATTTTAACAGTCTGAAACGCAAGTGAGAAGTACCAAACGCAAGTATGTGGGCGGTTCTATGGTGATGTTGCTATTATACCGGCGGATAAATGACTCTTGCGCCCAACGCAAATCTAAAAAGGGTTGCCCTGAAGTAGCCTAATTACCTGAAGGTGTGGTCTGGGCGTAACGTGCAATAAACCAATGAGAGTGTCATCTGCCAACCCCTTTAAGAGCCATGAGCGCCTTTGAATCTGACGAGTTGATATTTTGATGGCGCGTTTGCAGTCTCCGATGAGACAGATGCATGACCACATGAATTTTAAGACTACAGTTTATGGCCAAATAATATGGCCTAATTCACACATGGAATAGCGTTTTCTTCCACAACTTCAGAAATACTGAGTCCTCAAATAAATGTCGGTAAAGAAAACATAACACACATATGATATGCGGTAACTGCGTTTCTATTTAATGATATACGCAATACATTAACAAACATCTTTTCTTACCAGTATTGTATGCATTATCGTTAACGACTTGTGTTCCTAATATGCTTGTGTCCGCCCCTTAATATACATTGCCAAGGACTGTATTATGCGTTACGTGTTTAGTTTGCGTGTGTATAAACAGATGGATGCACACACGCTCCTGCATTCATTAACTATTTTACACATACACATTCACCACATTCATTCATTCATCACATCATTTTTAACACTCAGTCGCGGTAAAACAATGTTTTCTCACGATCAAATACTCATCAATCCTAAAAGTTATGGGCTTGTACACGATGTCTGTGTTAGGAAAATATGTGTTTGCTTTACGGTGTTTGCAGATGCATTGATTTAAAAGTACAACTTATTACCGCTGTATCAGCTGTTGTATCCCAAATAATTTACCAAGAATGTGTGGATAGGTAGATGAGGGAAGCAAAGTGTATGCGCGAGGTGCACAATCAACATTAAGCATGTGCCCTTAAAAAAGCATCTGAACAACACGCCACTGACTTTATTTCCTGGTTTGTGGCGGAATTGTTTTCTGAAACTGCAAAATAGCACCAGGGAACGTTTGCGCCAGAACACGCCTCCTCCTTTCGCAAAAAACAGTTTCATCCCAACTGCAATAAACTTTCTGAACTCGGAACGTTAAGGATTAAGCATGGCCCTTATGTATTGTGTAGTGTGTATTTCTGTATGTATATCTGTGTTATATGTTTTTTAAGTTGGAACCTGTACCAAGCTGACAACAAATTCCACCAGCCTGGCTGTGTGGCCATTAAAAGAATCAATCATCAATCAATCAATCAATCAAATATATAACCAATGTACTGCACAGGCAATGCTGCATTATAACTGCTAAATTATAAGGAAATACAGTCGTAACAATAATAACAATGATTCTTCCTGGGGAGCTGCGATTTCAGTCTGAGGTCTAAAACACAGAAGCTATAGTTTTCTATTTTTCTAAAAACAATAATATTCTAGGCCTTGGAGCAGAATAAACAACTGAATTACCAGGCTGCCCTAAAATGATGGTCTCCAATCTAGCTTCCCTCGTTCATTCCACATCACCATGGCCTAGAGACACAATGTCTCAATGTCAACAAGAAATATTTCACCATCAAGCAACAACACAATAAAAACACCTCCTCTCGCCCTTTCTCTTTACATTCTGTCTTCCTTTTTACCTCTTCTTCCGCTATCCCATTCAGCGCCTGAATTTGATTTGAATGGCTACTTGACAGCGGCAGAAGAAGAGGCGGGAGTGAGAACAGAGTAATGGTATCGTCATATTTTAGCACCGTTCAGTTCTACTAAGAATCGCTTTCAAGGACCCTGCCCAACCATCAATTTGTTTCGCCCCGGGCCAACCCTGCCCCCTGTCTGGGAAGTTTCCCCTTTATCTAAAGGAGACAATATGAAATCCAGGGTGAATCAGTTTATGTGATTCAGTCTGACATGAACTGTAGATGGAGTAGTAAGATACTACTGAAAAGTGCTGGAGAGATGTCACAAAGTATTGGATGACTTGGTAGAGCGACTCGTTAGCTTGGTCTTCTAAGGGGATTTTACAAAGAGATTACATTATATTAAAGGTGCATTGTGTAGGACATTTCAACCAGCCGGATAACACAACTCCCCCCATCCCTACCTTTCGACGAGGTAGGGGAGGCTGAATCTGCATACTGGCCAGTACGTTGCAGTATGTACTTCCAAAAGGATGTCATCGTCTAAAACAACCTAGAGGTGGCCTAGTGTTAATTGATGAGGTTCCTTGACCGACTCATGAATTGCATTTTGTTATTCAGTCTGTACAACTGTAGGCTTTAGCATACAAGTAAGAAAGCTGCCTAGGGTAAGATAAGTTAGCGTCTCAAGTGCCTCAGTCTGTTGTGGGCTACTTTAGACAAGGAGGTGCGACATGGCAACACGGCCATGTAAAAGACAGGGGGCATGGGTCGACCCACAGTTTTTATAGCTAGACTATAGCAGTTATTGGATGTGATTTTATTGCTAACATTACTGATAATAATAATTACCGATCCGCACGGACTACCGACATGTCGAGGTCATTTGAAGCTAGAAGCTAGTTTAAGTGTGGGCCGCCCCTCTCTCTGTTTGCCGATCTGTACAGGGAGCCAGTGGGCGGGGATGAGAGGCTCTTGTTCTCTGGTTTGTTTGTGCCTGTTGGGTTTTAGCCTAATGTTTGGTTTACACTCTGCAACCTCCCCACAGAACCAGACCCACTCATCCGTACACTACACCCACCACTGATTACAGTGCTTTGTTATGCTCTTGTTCTTACTCGTAATGAAGAGCTTATTTCATCATTTAATCAGGTGTACAATCCAGTCTGTGCTATGGCCACTTGAGCCAGGTCGTAAAAGAAGTGTTTCGTATTGCAACTTTAATTGCGTAACTATGAATTATTATTACCCAGATAATAGGCATATTTTTGTTTGTACAGTAAAATGCATGTATGGACGCTTTGTTCACGGCAATAGCATGTGTGCCTCCAACTTACCCTGTGTATTTAGAACACCAGATAGACTAGACTTAAACACAGATAGACTGGTTCCCAACGTCACGCACAGTCTTCTGACAAGACCTTGCACCATTAACTCACGGAGAAGGCCTTGTGTGATTATGGTGGTGTGATGGTTTCTGCATGCAGGCTCACGCAGTGGGGAGATGGGCGTGGGGGGGGGCTCATGTCCTTAGACCACCATTAACCCAAACCCATTTTCACTGCACGGCTGCCATGGTATGCATGACAACATGAAGAGATGCAATTACAGCATCCGAGGTTGAGCCAATTAAAAAGTGCGGGGTGTCTTTTAAGTGCTGAGCGAGGCCCGAAACGGCCGGCTATCTCTCAGCCTCCACTGTTTCATTAAATTAAATCACTCTTACGCGTTTTATGAGGGGAAGGGATGCGAGGGAAGGAGGAGGTCGGGCGGAGGGTGTCTGGGTCTGACGACGTGTGCGGTGTGGAGTGGTCTCGACGTCGAGTGGATCATGAGAGAGGGACGGGGGAGAGGAGGATTCACCTGGGACTGGAATCGGGGGGGCCCATTTCCTGTCTGGGCTTAAGCCCCGTTCCCCCCCTCCCCACCCCCACCCCCACCCTTCCCCCCCCAGTCCACACATTCTGCGGCTTACATTAAGCAGCTATTCATCACTCACCTGTATGATTGACAAGAAGACTCAAGACTCAGGGGTCCCCCCCCCACCACTCCTCCTCTTCCATAAGGTCCCTACACCACCAGGGGCTTTTCGACCCGTTTGATGCAATTGTACAACGAAAGGTCCTTTAGTTGCACCATTAATTGAGTGTCACTTGTTGTTCAGTCTATAGGAACCCTCCTGACACAACACACACACACACACGTGTGTGTGGTGACCTTGCCCTTGTGTTTATGATGATTCACTAGTATGTGTATCAATGTGAACAACAGGTCCATACACTATATACACCATTAACCACTCACCACAAGAGAGGATAGCATGCCTTACTCTAAATAACATATTCCAGCATGTGTACGGGACGTACACATGAATAACAATGAGGAATGCAATGCCCGGAGCGGCCTTGCTTCGGAGGTCTTGAAGATGAATACGGGCACCACCTTGAGACGCTGTTTAGAGGACAGTTTTTTGTCATCAAGCGCAGCTGGATACGTTAAGTAAAACTAAGCAGCCACTTCCAGGGCAAATGACATCCTGATCAGTCAGCTATGGCTACCTGATATCCCGGCAGCGTGTTTACTCCCCCCAGCTGTCTGCACATGCACACTCGCTCGACTTTGTCTGAAGGACGGCTATGAATCAAGTCAATACCTCCACCCTTTAAAGAATGCCCCATCTATCATGGCGCAAACCTGCACAATGTTCCAGCTTAGCTTACTGTTTTGTCTATTCTGCGCCAACAAGTCTTTACTTTGCACTCTACAGCTATATCTATCTATATATCCATTTATCTATCCATCTATCTACACACACACACATATACATTGATATATCATGGCTTATATTGTGCGGAGTGTACCCAGCGATGGAGCCAGGTGCTTGAGGAGGCAGTCCTTCAGAACACAGCTGCGTACTGACCACGTCAATCGAAGGAATACAATCATCGTCTTCCTCCTTCTCATCGTCATCACTGTAATCCATGGCCACTTGTCCTTGCTTGCTTCACCTCAGCCAGAGACACAGTACAGCTCATTCCCATCCACCCGCTCAGTCCTACCTCTCGTGAAAACGGTTAAAGTCTGGGCCGCCGACACTATTGAAACTCTGAAGGGGTGTTAGTCGAGCATAGACCGGGACGTCTTCCATGAGTCATCAGAAGTCATCACAGATTGTATTAACGTGTGGCTGCTGTGACCCTCCTAAAGAAAATTAAACTTCATCCCAACAACAAGTCATGCATTACTGAGGACGTTAAGGATTGTATCAAACGCAAGAGGCTTGCTTTCAGGAATAAGGACCAACTCAGATCAGCACAGGGGGAGCTGAACCAGAAACTCAACAAGGAATCAAGGAATCAATTTGGAAAGATGATGGATTGATCTGTGCAATAATATAAAGGAACTGTAGGCCACAAAGAAATCCATTACAAATGTGTCTCCCACCAGGAAACTGCACACAACAAATGACATTACCAAGGCAAAGAATTTGAACGACTTGCACATTAGCTTAGATTTACATGATTTCTCTTCAGAATATGATGGTGCCATTAACAAAATAACATTTGATGAGTGTGTTCCAATGATAGAAAACAGGCAAACATCCCTAAGGGAACAGGCCCTGATGGTGTCTCAGCTTTCCTTATGAAGATATGTGCAGAGGAACTTTGGTCTCTGTCCTTCAAAAGATCTGTGGATTCTCATACAGTTCAATCCCAAAACCTGTTCCTCAAGAGAACAATGAGTACAGACCAGTTGCTCTGCCCTCTATTGTCATAAGTTCCTGGACAAGTTAATTGTGTGGGAGTGAGGTCAAACATAGATGAACAGCTAGTTTACCTTTAAAGACAGTCGTGGCACTGACGATGCAGCACCATAAAACACCTTATTGTGTCACCTTGAAAACCCAAAGGCCTAAGCCAGACTGCTGTTTTAAGACTTTAGCTCTGCTTTTAATACCCTGCAGCAACACATCCTTCTTAGTAGACTCAGACAGTTGCCTGTTAATCCATTAATCATCAGGTGGTCACACCTTTTGGACCAACAGGACCCAGCAGGTCCGAGTGAACAGGACATTTTCTGAGTTTAAAGTCACCAAGTGTTCTTCAAGGATGTTTGAGTTCTCCCATTCTCTTTGCATTATATACAAATGAGTGCACGAGCAGACATCCCAGCACCTACATTTTTTTTACGTTTTCTGATGGCACCGCCTTCTTGGGTCTTCCTCGGACACTCTGGCTATAGTTTGGCGGTTAAAAAGTACAAATAGTGTGGCGCCCATCTCATTTTAAACACGAAGAAATCAGAAGAAATCTTTTTTCATTCAGGACATCTGGGGCATCATTCTCCCTTACTGTTCCATAACGCTTGAATGACCCAGGTTCTTTCTTACAAATACTTGGATGTGCATATATATTGTCACAGTGTGGGTATATCCATGTGAATTCGGCATGCACTAGGATCCAACAGCGACTCGATTTCTTGGGAAGACTCGGGGTGTTTGGGGTCAGACAGAGGGTATTAATATTATTTTATCATGCTGTGATAGAGAGTATATAACCTTATGGAATATCTTGAGTTAAAATTACAAATAAAGAGACTGGTCCACACAGCAATGAAAGTGATGGGGGTGAGGGAGCATCTCTCCCAAGACCGCTGACCCCTCCCATGTCCTTTATTCAGCATACGGACAGCTCCCATCAGGTAGATGCTACAGGGTGCCACTCAAATGCAAGAAAATATACCTTATAAATAAGTATGACAACCCGTTGATCCCTCTATCTGTGAATCTCCTGGACCCAGGATATAATGAGGGTGTGAAGGGATGGGTCAGTGATGCATGTACTTGAATGCACTTATGTTCGCACATGTTTGTGCGATGCACTTTAAGTCTGTTACTGCACTATAAATGCATGTCTTTTTTGATGAGGCAGCCTTTATGTCCAAGACAAATTTCCCTCGGGCCAAATAAAGCAATCTCGATCCTGATCGCACAAGGAAAGACGCGAATATGGGGTAGGTGAGCTTAGCGAAAACACTGAAAGGTAGACCACATGAAATTGCGCGTTATGAAATAATAAATCAATTGAAAAAGAGAGCAAAGAGCCAAAATTCCCAATCATTAACCTTGAGCCGGTGATTATTTAAAGCGAAACCTATATAAACACATACCTGTATAGGTATAAGGAAGCCATTGAGCACTGGGGACCCAAACACGCAAGGGATATGGGTGGGTTTGAAAACAATAAGAGCGGAAGCTACTCAAACACATCCTAACTAAGCATTTAGAAATGGATGAAGGTGCTTTGGGGTAAGAAGTCATGTGTAAACGAGTCCGCAGCGTTACAATCAACGTCATGCATCACTCAGGTGGGGTTGAGGAGAAGCCATTCATCCTTTGTCATTTGTGTTCTGTTAGATAGCCATTTCCAGAAGCGCAGAATAATTTGAGATCGAACAATGCCAAAAAAAAGAAGGAAATAATAACAACCAAAAAAAATTAAAGGGTGCATACATATCCCTAAATGCAAGGGAGAAAAAGTGAGAGAGAGGGAGAGAGCGAGAGCGAGAGAGACAGACATACAGACAGAGAGACAGACAGAGAGAGAGAAAAAGGAAACTAAACTTGCCATGTAGTTTGCCGTGGTCACACCCGGGTATGCAAGATCAAAACGGGTAACCAGTGCAGGCTGTAGGCAGAGAATGAAAGACAGGATCACTAGCCAGCAAACTGGGGTAGGGGGTGGGGGGGGAAAGGGAACAACAGCAGAGAGGGGGGGGAGGTGGGGGAGGCAGACAAGGCAAACACAAGGCAGGGAAAGAAAGGAAAAAAGCAGTTTTCATGAATGCTCACTCATTCTTTCATATTTTATGTCATGGATGATTTGAAATGAGAATATCCCGGAGGGAATATTCTCAAAGAAAAGAGAGATATCAAAGTTCAAGAGGAAAAGGAGTTCAGAGGGGACGTCCATCAGGGTTATAAGCGGCGGGCCAGACAGAACCAGCCAGGCCTTCATCTTGTCTGTTCATCATGAGGCGTGTACGGTCCTCTGTAATTACTCTGAATCCAAACGGGATGCACTGTGGGTCCCCTCTCCATGCAGATCCAAAAGGGACCAAAGGGCGTTGAATTCAGACTCATGTTTTTACAAACAGCGCCCTCCGGTGGCTGGAAAAGCTACTATAGGACCCAGACTCATTAGAGTGATAGGGCAATGCCTCGCACTGTGCACACGTATACTCATTAGCACACGAGTGCACGCCAGGAGTGTAAATAATAGAACAGGCCAGAGGGGGTTATTCAAAGCACTTCTCACGTCCAATGTTCCAAGCCTTCAACACTCTGATTAAAAATGTGTCTGGGGTGTATCGGCGGATCGATGATAGAACTGTCCCCATTAGGAGGCGTGACGGTCAGCCTCCCCAGGTGTGTGTTTGTGGCATTCGAGTCTGAACGTTACCGACCGAGAGGCAGCTAATCTCCATCCCTCATCTCTCCGACAATCTAATCTTAATCCCAGCAGGGCTGCGTATTCGGGAGGGACAAATTCCACATTCATGAGAGTAACTTTCACTTTGAAATAAATGTTTTCAATCGACAACAATTTGAAAAGGTCCATTTGGACCTTTTCTTGGTCCTTTCTGCTCATGCCGGAGTGGATGCTTTGATGCAATCCCGTAGGCTCGTTGCCAGGTACCAGCTACAATCCAAAGCTTTCCTGCTCTCGGCCTACCACACTTCAACTCTTGACTCAAACTCTTGACCCTTGGCTGTCCAGAAAAGCTGGATCAAATGCTTTCAAAGATCAGGGTTCAGCTCAGACGTAAGAAACGCCTGTGTACGGCTCTGGGGCAGTGTACAGGCGACCCAATCGGTTGTGTTAACCTGATAGAACCTCAGAACCTGAACAACAATAACATGAAACATGAAAATGCTGCCGCCTGATTTGCACGCCATTGGCAGATCGTTCCAGCAAGGGTTCTACAGACATGTTGCGGAACAACCATAACCAACTTATTCCTAATTCAATATGGGGGAATTTCAGGTACAACTGGAAACATGGTTGGCTAGCTATGTAGAAACTTCTCGTATACTGAAACCAGAAGCATCCCTCTCTTCATTTCCAACACTGCCCTCTACTGGCATGAATCTAAATGTAAACCACTTTCAGCTCAATTATATGCTTACTTACATGGAAACTGTCTATTTTAAACTAAATAGCTGGACTCAAGAGACACGCTGAACAGTATTTGACCCTCATTTGGGAAACACATTAGTTAGAAATATACAAAGAACAGAAAAGAAGGGTTAGGGAGACAGACAGACAGACAGACAGACAGACAGACAGACAGACAGACAGACAGACAGACAGACAGACAGACAGACAGACAGACAGACAGAGAAAGAGAAGGCGAGAAAGCTAAACAGTTAGAACAAGAGAGAGAGAGAGAGAGACAGTGATAGCAAGAGGTGGAGATCGAGAGAGCAAGAGAGCAAGAGAGCGTGTGCTCGAGAGGAAGTGAGTGCTTTAGTAATTTCCTCTCTACACAATATCAAAGCGGCACGGATTCAACCATGCAGTTCAAGATAAGAGCTGGTCAAGATGAAAAAGGAATAACCGGAAAACAGACAGGGCCCAATTTAATACGTACAATAAACAGAGCAGAATCACCGATAGATTGCCAGGTGGGCCTTTCTCGCTCTAACCATTCAGTTGATTGCATTTTGAAGTGCACCTTAAACTCCCTGTCTATTTCTGCTATATCCATGAAGCTCTACACCATGGCTTGCCCCTACTGTTCACAGCCATCGTCACTAGTAGAATATTGACATAGAAGACATCTGCTACTGCTATAAAGCCACTAGTTATGCAAATATATATAGATATCTACATACATGCATACATATACCTGGCTGTTTATGCAGGTTAAAGACCTGCCAGATTGACAAAGAGAGAGAAAGAGTGAGGTACAGAGCGAAAGAGAGAAAGTCTGAGGTAGTGAGAGAGAGGAAGGGCAGATCGAGAGTGAGAGAGGGGAGGCAGACTGATAGGATGCCAGGTAGGCAGTCATTCATGGCTCGGAGATGAGGAGAGACAGTGACGGGTTGAAGGGAATGTGAGTAGAAAACAAAACTCAAACAGAAGATCCCTCTGGGGAAATTACAAAGAAGGTGTGTGTGTTTGTATATGCGCGCGCGTGCGCGTGTGTGTGTGTGTGTGTGTGTGTGTGTGTGTTCATATATGCCTGTGTGTGCGTGCGTGTATACGCGTGTGTTTGCATGCGTATTGCGTGAGTGTTTGCGTGTATGTGTTTGTATATATATGCCTGTGCGTGCATGCGTGTGCGTGTGTACGTGTGTGTGTGTGCATGCATATGTGTGTGTGGGAGGAGGT
This sequence comes from Gadus chalcogrammus, assembly GCF_026213295.1. NCBI lineage: Eukaryota > Metazoa > Chordata > Actinopteri > Gadiformes > Gadidae > Gadus > Gadus chalcogrammus. The sequence continues at coordinate 22,862,250 of NC_079418.1, forward strand.
TGCTGACCTTGAGTGGTGAGATGTGTGAGTGGGACACGTAGCCGTGCACGTTCTCGATCTCCGACAGGTTCTTCTCCGACACGTGCACCAGCTCAGGGGCGCGGGCCTCGCCTGTGAGCCGCGGGAACCCCCCCTGGTCCAGGGCCGGCGAGTCTTCGTCCTGGTAGTGGTACTGATAGGGGGAGGGGTCCATTAGAACCCATACGTTCAAGATCAATGGAACAATTCAATTGAAATGAAGCAATTCAATGTTCAATGCTAGAATTCAATTTTAAATGTAACACTTTTATCTAAAATGTTACAATTCAGAGTAAAATGTGACATTTAATGTTCTAATTAATGGTTCAATGTGATAATTCAATATTAAAGGTTACATTTCAATGCTAAATGGGTCAATTCAAAGCTAAATGGAACAATTAAATGTAAAATATTCCAATTCAATGTTCAATGTTACAATCAAATGTTCAAGGTAAACTTCTCCAATTCATGGTTACATTTTTCAATTCAATGTTAAAGACTTCAATGTTCGACATTACAATTCATCTTGGGCGCTGTGAGTGGGACGTGCAATGAATAAACATCTGAAATGGGAGAGACTCTGAGGTAACCTGCAGATGTTTTGCTGTTCGTATTGTTTCCCTGTGGGTGTGTGTGCATGGATCTTATTGGACTCATGGGAACAGACACATGCGGCGTCAGACATGCAAATAAGAAACATGTTTGAATAACGTACACAGAAAAGCTCAAATAATCATCAAAGGGGCACTGCTGAACATGCAAACCCCGGTGTGTGACTCGCAATGAAGTGTTCTACAAGGGTGTCAAACAAGGGATGGTGGCGGTGCGATCGATGGCCTTTCTTGATCCGGTAAAACAAAAAGACACGTTTATAAAGAAGCAAAGCAAGGCAGAGAGCAGCAGCGACAAAGCAAGCTAAACGCAGTTCAACAAGGCCGTACACTCACACGCTCACACATCATGTGTGTTTAGAACCATTGAGAACGTGGATACAGTGTGGATGCTTTTGTTAACCTCATGCTTAGACAAAAATTCCCATAGCTCCCAGCATGTGAACCAGGACAACATACAGCAGGCGACGGTCAGGTGAGGTCAAGGAGACAAGAGGACGGATAGACCATGCAGCACCGTCGACCACAACAAAACACGTCAAGGACGTGGAGGAACCCTCCCACCCCTCTCACCCAGGGAGCACTCATCAGGGCAGGGTTCATGCAGGGCGGGGGCTGTCCATTCGGTGGGGAGCCCTGCACCGCCTGTGGCCTGTTCTGGAGAAAGAGAAGCAGTACCAAATATAACCACCGGGGGGCGAAAGAGTGTTGCCTCACAGAGGCACGTCGCACAGGGCAGTTACCATCTTGCCCCTTTGTGGGGCAAGATGGTGACCCTCTTTTGGGACAAAGAGGGTCACCATCATGACATCACAGCATTCACTTTAGGGTCCACAAAGTTATGATGTATTCAGAGTGTAACAGAGTAAATGCAGTGTGACCAATAAGACGATAGTAATAATAGTAATAAAACGAGTAATAATGCAATAACTGATGAAGAGAGATAAATTAGAGTAGCGTTCCACGAATTACAGGTCAACTGGCACATACACATGAGGTGCATTCAGGGGCTCATTACAGGAGACAAGCAGTTTGTTTCGTGATCGTACGTGCACACGCACGTGGTCTCAGACACGCTCAGCCAAGTCACAAGCAAATTCCAATACAGGTAAAGCCAATCACACAGGGACAGACATAGTGAATGAAACCGACTGAAAAGACACACAGGTCTATTGGTGTTGATCTGAGACACTGCTAACTGGTGAAGTCTGGTATATTGTTCATTCTGGAACATGTCAAATGTGGAGGGCTTTAGGAGGAGTCTTGTTCTCATCATGTTGAATCTGAAACAATCCCCCGAGCATGCACAGTCAACTTATGGATTTGCAGTTGATGTAACGCATTTCTAATACACTTTGTACACATTTTGTCATCAGTGGTGTTGGGAGATCTGAACAAAGAAAGACAAAACTTGAGGCTTCCGCTGTAGAAAAGACACATCAAGCGAAAAGATAAGCTTGGCTTAAGGCACCTGAACTGAACGGATCAGCAGGTTGAGTGTGTAAATAACACCTCACTTTGGAACGACCTGGACTGCAGGCGTGGTCTGGATAGAGGCTGGTAAACAGCCTGCACCTTTACTCTTTACACTGACAGAAACAGAAAACCATGATCTTGGGTCCGTCCTATGTTGATAGAGCAACACAACAATAAACACTGAAGAATGACTGTCCTTCCAGTGTGTGTGTGTGTGTGTGTGTGTGTGTGTGTGTGTGTGTGTGTGTGTGTGTGACTATGTTTGTGTGTGCCTGTGGTTGTGTGTGACTAGGTGTGTGTGTGTGTGTTTGTGTCTGTGGTTGTGTATGAATAGGTGTGTGTGTGTGTGTGTGTGTGTGTGTGTGTGTGTGTGTGTGTGTGTGTGTGTGTGTGTGTGTGTGTGTGTGTGTGTGTGTGTGTGTGTGTGTGTGTGTGTGTGTGTGTGTTGATCTCCACGTGAGCAGCACAGTTGGCTGAGTGCTGGAGACGTGGTCCCATTGCAACACTGCAGTGATTATGGTGATCTACTGATGATGATGAGGAGGAGGGGGTTGCCTTCAGCGATACTGTAAAGGGCCAACTTCAGGAAGGATGCTGAACTCTCATCCAATCACACGTCTACTAGGTACCGTCGCTACTAAAAATAGTCCACTGGCCTTTCTCCCCCCTTCATCTTCTGCCCTAGTTGTCCATCTCATGCATGAATCTTTGATGTTACACTATAGATAGGGTAAAGGAACTGTGCAGCAAGAGCGATGGATGCCATTCCTTGGTGGATTACAACAGCAAAAATAACAGCAATTCTAAATATCTGGCTCTATCATCAAGATGCATTTCAGTAGGGAGCCATGTTATCATGAGCGCAGGAAGAGCCTTTAGGTTAGTCTCTTGTTGTGCTGCCCTGCATGCTATCACGAGAGGGAGAGAGAGGGATACACACACACAGAGAGCAAGAGAGCGAGAGAGAGAGAGAGCGAGAGAGCGAGAGAGAGAGAGAGCGAGAGAGCGAGAGAGCGAGAGAGGATTTTTTACTTTTATGTGCTTTGGCAATGTGAATGTATGTTTTTCATGCCAATAAAACCTTTAGACAGAAAAAACAGAGAGAGAGAGAGATGCAGAGGGAAACAGAGAGCGCGAGAGACACAGAGAAGGACGTTTTTTGTCTGGACAGGTGCACACACAGACACACACACAAAAGCGAAACTTTTTCACCCACGCACCTGTGTCGCCTCAATTTTGTGTTGCCTTCTATTTTTGTGCATTATGCCGTAGGTAAGCAGCAGTTCAGTGATGCAGCTACTCCATACAAACCAACACATATTCATTCAGGCATTTATTTAGACCATGACCCTCACCACAAACAGCGGAGGAAAAGCTCTGGCGAGGAGAATGCCGAAGGTGTAGAAAGCCAGATGGACTCCTCTCACTCGACTGTGGCCAGTAAAAATCCCGCCATTGTGGTTGTAAACAGCTTTAAGCTTTCTATATTTAACCAAGCACAAATTGAGTGGTCTTTACTTGGATGCCTTTTTGTGTTTATTAGAACAAACAGCTTAGTGGCACACTTCCTTTGCATTTGTAGTTATTTTATGTGTAGTTGTTGTTAGTGAGGTTACCATTTATTTTACTAAACATAATTTCCTTCCTGATATGGAGTAAAAGTTGCTACTTTAAAAAAATGAATATGTAACAACACAGAATCATGGTCGCCGCGGAGACACAAACCGATACCAAAGTACTCTTAATCAGCCTGCTCTGCAAACAACATAGGGGGTCTAGCAGAAGGGCTGGAGGGCTCTGAATGGCTCCCGATGCACACGGGACCACAATAAAGGAGGCTCACTTCTCCTGACAAGTGGGATAGAGTGAACAGACTGTTTCAATCACTGAAAGCCATTAAAGTGTGACCGAATACGTCAGCAGCATGGGAAGGCTCCGTAACAGGCGTCTCTGAGATGTAAACGATTATGACATCAAACAGGTTTCAAAGCCATAAGGTTGATGAAGAGCCCCGGCAGGTAAGGCATTTTGACAACAAATTCTGGGCAAGTGGAGGAAAAATTGCCATGAGTATGTTCTAACTCCCTACTAAGATTAACCCTCCGGGCAAAAAATACTAGCAACTTAGAGACTACTTTATCCGACTACGGCACGGCAATCAGAATTTTCATAAAACCTAGAAATATATTCCGAACCCAATGACTTGAATGGCAGGAAAGGTAATCGTTAAACAATTTGAGACGAACAAATTATAATTCGGAACATTTTAAAATCACTTAAGATACACTCAAGGTCAATCTTAAGTAATTTAATAACGTCACACATTTTTACATATTTTAATTAAGCTCCAATAGAGGATAACAAACACGCTGTGGCAGGGTAAAACACAGGATTACACAAACATGCACAGCCGTGACGTCCTCTAATAGAGAGTTGTTTTTATTCCTTTAAGTCCATCCGACCCTGTGTTGGCGTTCGCATACTGAGCTGCCGCGGTATGATGCGTTGTAGTATAATGAGGGGGAAGCATTAGCATGTAGCGCAGCCCCGGGAGGACCAGAGCTGTGGCCCCGAGGCTCCGAGAAGCCCAGTGACCTACTATGTTAACCAGGGAGGGAGCAGCTCGCCCGCCTCCGGGTACCAGCACCCACAGTAATGCTGCTGCTTACGCAACCCATGCCAGCAGGCCACTGGAACCCACTGTGTGGCTTCCAATGGATTCCCATTTCATCACTTATGCAAATGTCTAAAAAGGCAACCACTCAGATACGTTTTGGAGTTTGTTTGCTTCTGCTCTGAAACATCGGAGTGGGAAGAAGGCGTTTTTCAATTTTATTCAACCTTTTCCAATTTTCCGAGCTCAAAGTTGACCAAAATACGTACCTATTAAAGTGAATACATTCAGTGAGCAATAACCTAATATATGTTGTCTGTACTGCACTACAATGGTCCACTAATGAGTGGCAGGAGAGCTGCTAAACCTACTTCAGATGATGCTGGGTTTGATCCACATGACACCAGTGATGTAATTGGACTGGACTTGGACATTTAGAATGTAGAATGGCAGCATTCAAGAATGTAACTAGCAACCCTCCTGAGATCGTCTCAGGAGACACGGCACACGTTACACGGCACACGTTACACCAGAGTTGAGGGGGGGTCTATTGGAAACACAAAGAACTATCTTCATCCTCACATAGCGATTTTGCATGTAATGTTTTGCATGTCTTTATCATTCATGACGTCAAAAACAAATCCTTTACATTGAAGAACAATGTTGGAGCGATGATTACAAAAGAAAATCCACCCACTCCCCCGTCACCCACATAGGCATGCACACACACACACACACACACTAGGATTACTACGCCCCCCCCGAGCTACAGTGGCAGCCATGTTGCGGAGGTAGAGCGCAGCCCACGTGAGCCCACTCGACCACGGACTGCTAACAACTGACGGGGATCTTAACCATGAGTGACGACTGCTGCAGGGGAGAGAGACACAGAGAGAGAGAGAGAGAGAGAGAGAGAGAGAGAGAGAGAGAGAGAGAGAGAGAGAGAGAGAGAGAGAGAGACAGAGACAGAGAGAGAGAGAGAGAGAGAGAGAGAGAGAGAGAGAGACAGAGAGACAGAGAGAGAGACAGAGAGAGAGAGAGAGAGAGAGAGAGAGAGAGAGAGAGAGACAGAGAGGGAGAGAGAGAGAGACAGAGACAGAGAGACAGAGAGGGAGAGAGAGAGAGAGAGAGACAGAGAGAGAGAGAGAGAGGCAGACAGAGACAGAGAGATAGAGAGAGAGAGAGAGAGAGAGAGAGAGAGAGAGAGAGAGAGAGAGAGAGAGAGAGAGAGAGAGTGCGATCAAGAGAGAGAGAGGAAGAGAGAACACAAGAAAGATAAACAAGTTGGGGAGAGAGTGTGCGAGATAAAGACAGTTAAAGAGGTCGAGATTAAGAGGGAGATAGAGCGATAGATGAAGAGGGAGCGAGACAGAGATTAAGAGATGGAACAAGGGAGAGTGTTTGCCCTCCAGGTATAAAGAGTGAAAATGGGCTCTTGCATGGTTGGAGCGGGGAGACGCCAGCCTATACTGATAAGGAGATCTAAGGGACGCAAACCTCTCTCCTTCAGACACACAAATATTTTACAAGTCCATCAGCAGTGACGACGGCAGGCAAATGGCCGACGTGAGGCCCTTAAAGACCGAGGGAGTGCTCACCAACACACACCGTAATGCGTTTGTGAGTGGGAGTGACCGTTCTTTACTTCTTAACGTTCTCACTCTGCATCCTTCATGCCCTTTTCAGCATTTCATCTTGATATTTTGTAAATGTGGTGGCTTCCCACACGGTGAGAGGAGATCTGTGTGGGACTCTCTGGTGATTCAGCACCATGGACAGCACCCCCGGAGAGCACTGTGGAGCACTTTCATTGCAGACACAGGTTTAAAATTTCCATAACAGCTTATATTGCTTCAGGGCATCCATCTTGCCTGTTCATCAAAGGTGCTTGAACGCAACTCAATTTCTCAAAGGCAGACAATTTAGAGTTGGGGGAGGAAGGAGGAGACTCTTGCTCTCCTCTGCTCTACCTGGCTCTCTCTTTAAGAGGATCAAGCCCTACCTATGGCAGCTTTAAGATACAAAGCAGTGCAGTCTGCGAAGGGTTCAAGTCCGTTGATTGGAAGATCCTCTCCCGTAAAACCGTACAGAGATTTTGTGGCTTGATTTCCTGCGATCGGCCAACGTATGTCGTATGAGGACGCATGCACCGCTCACTTCTCTCCGTTTATGTCTTCACCTTCAGCTGAGCTTGCCACATACGAACTAGCCTCCTCAGAAGTTGTACGGTTTTACCCCCAAACCCAGGCACACCAAAATCTGGACGCGAGCAACACACAGGGCTTGAGGCGCAGGAGGCAAAGGTTTTCTCTAAACTGTAATCTAACTACATGCCACGGATACAGGCATTAAAGCGGTCTACGAGTATGCAGAGCCAGACCTCTGGAGGGGGGTGTTGGATTGGGGTCTTATGGTATTATGTGTGTGTGTGAGTTTGTGTGTGTGTGTGTGACTGGTATGTATGTGTGTGTGTGTGACTGGTATGTATGTGTGTGTGTGTGTGTGTGTGTGTGTGTGTGTGTGTGTGTGTGTGTGTGTGTGTGTGTGTGTGTGTGTGTGTGTGTGTGTGTGTGTGTGTGTGTGTGTGTGTTTCTTGGCTTAGGTTTGTCTAGTGTGATTTGTTTCGGTAGGTCGTTCCTCCCTGGGAATCTCACCTGAACCTTTCTGTGGGCTGATCCGGTTTTGTGGTGGTGAAGGACAAAAGCGACATTAAAACGGTGCCTTTCGGTTGATATCTCTGTCTATGGGCATAATCAAGGACATGTTGTTTGAGAACGCACTATCAGCAGCGCCATTCATCATCTCCCAGCAGCCTCCAGATTACATCTTTCTACTTTAGGGACAATAGGGAATAAAATGCTATAGTCTAAAAAGAACACCCACCAACATCCACTAACATCCGGCTTTTGTCTTTAGCGGGAAAGGTAACAATCGGCATTCCCAGGACTAATGACTCCTTTGCAGTTGTCGAGGGGATTTATCGGCTCCAGCTGTGATCAGCAGCGATGCCATCATGACTAATTTCCACCTCGTCTTCTTGCGTGATGCTATGGAGTGCGTTGAAGTTCGTGACGTTGGAAAGAAAATAGAGTGGAAAAACATGCAACAGCAATTTTGTTCTTTGAAGTGAGTTTGAAAGAGAGACTGAATAGGCAGGCGATATGAACCACCGAAACATTTTCTCTGGCCCCCATGCTCTTTTCTTATATTAGCAATATTAGTAGTTTTGTAGGTGTGGTATTACTAGCAGTAGCAGTGGTAGGGGTGCTGCCACCACCAGCGTTGGTGGTAGTAGAGACCACTGACAGCAGAGCATGCCCTGGGCTGCGGTGGGTCTTGAGAAGGCTCTTTATCTGTTCCTTATCGACTCATTTGATTCGGGTCAGGCAGGCTAATTGGCGGCAGCAGATCTCATTGAGCTAAATCTCTTTTGTCAATCGCCATTGTTGCCCCGCTTGATTCCAGCTGTCACTATCTGTTAAGAAGTAGAAGTATCTAGAAGTAGAGTGCAGTTCTTGAAGAAGAAAGGAAAATGGATGGCTCTTTCTGGAGGATTTCAGACGTGTCGTAACTAGCTGAGCTATCGGAGCCGGGGGATCACTTATATTTAGTTCCTTGTTTCATATTGGAATAATTACCTGGATTCTAATCATTTTGGTAGGTATTGCATTTTGTCGGATTTAAGTTAAATTAATAGCTATTTCAACTCTGACAATTGGACCAAAAAGACCACGTCTCTCGACTTTATAAGATAAACATCTAATTTAGTTTGAACTCAGAGAGAGCAGGACAAACTCTTAGCCAGCCATATTGATAATGGACTTGAAAAGAGGAACATTGGCATAGCAGACAACAGAAAAACCTCGGAGCTCAGGAACAAAGCCCATGCATGCACACACCAACTGTGCACATTAGATATCGTTGGTATCTGATTCTACGGATTAAGGCAGCACATTGAAACAAAAGCTTTGTACACAGCTGTGTCTGTAGTGGAGTGTAAACTGCTGCAGGCGACCAGAGTTTGTGTTCACTAATAGACAGTGTGAAGAGCAAAGCACAACCTCTATAGTCGGCCCTGCTGCTTAGATGGTCCAATCCCATGTTCACCTGTTCAAACTCGCACACAACGTCTAACTGATCACCGTTTTGATTGTTTGTTTGTTTTGTTTTGTCTTGATTTTGTTTTATTTATTTTTTATTTTTTATGTTTATTTATTTATTTTTTTCATAATTTTTATGATGACTATATGCTCTGTAAGGTGACCTTGGGTGTCTTGAAAGGCGCCTCTAAATTATATGTATTATTATTATTATTATTATTATTATGTCTGTGATTGAGTTTGCAAAGGGATTATGGACTGCTCCAACTCCACAGACTGTAATCTACACAAGCAATTTCTTCCACGTTGTCTTCTGACAATATTTAAGTACTTGAAACTAAGATAGCAAGCACATAGGTGGATGAAATAAGGAGTTATTTGGACAGGAGAGCGAGTGATAACAAATAGTTGAAGGGTGTAGTAGTAAATCATTTGGAAGAGATGCCATTTCCTATTTCAAGATCTTAAGTTAAAAGGGCGAAATATGCACTTCAAGTGAAAAGTGATGACTTTATGCTTCCTTCTTGGCAGAGCAAGGGAATGACATCCCCAGGGTAAAGTTTTGACCACTATTCAAGAAGCACTTTAAGAGAATGGGACAGTATGGTCAAAGTACTTAAGAGTCCTCATGAATCAAATTTTCAACATCTTCCACCGATCGTTTTTCTCATTTTGCTTGTCCTTCTGAGTCAGGGTAAAATATGGATCATTGGCCAAGGCGGGCACTGTACCTAGGTTGTGAAGCTTGGCCACTGGTATATAATTTGCCTTGCCAACAGAGTGTAACAAGTGCTGAATAGAGAAAAGGCCTATTTTTCCCGCGCTTTAAAACAGAGAACATAATTCAATGGACTGGTAAATGAAAGACCAACCGATTGGACCCGTAATAAATTGCTTTTTCATAAACTGCCAAGAGCTACATGAACAAATGAATTAGCTGACTCAATATCTTATAGAATAAATTATGTAACAATCATATATAATATAGAATATAGGAACATATACATATATATTAATAAATGACCAAGCTTAAGCAGGCACTAGTAGAGGTCATAATCACATCGACAACACACTACTTCACCATGACAACTTGCATCACTTTATGATCTCACTGTTTGATCTCAGGGAACTGAGAGAGGCACAGCACAGCACAGGAAAAAGGCGGCAAATACCAAAACCAGAAATAACAAACGGGTGTTCTGTGAAGCAGCCTCCTGCATGCATCACCATGTGAAAGGGACTAAAAGTTATTAAATCAGGAATACCGGACATGCAGACAAATGCAAACCATCAGGTCATAACCACACTGACCACACAGTCACATTGCCCCACAGTTCTTTGGAAACATTTATCTCTTCCCTCGAATTGTTGATCCTCAATAGCAGTTCCTCAGAGAGACAGACTCACATACAGAATGAGCGAGAGAGAGAGAGACATAGAGAGAGAGGCAGAGACAGAGACAGAGAGAGAAAGAGAGAGAGACATGAGAAGAAGTCAGAGACAGAGACGGAGAGATGGTCAGAAACAGAGAAAGAGATGGAGACAAAGAGAGACACAAAGAGAGAGACATGGAAGCAGACAGAGAGAGAGAGACAGTGAGAAAATCAGAGACGGATGGACAGACAGAGAAACATAAAAAGGAAGATGTACAGACACAGAGACACAGAGACAGTTAGAGACAGAGTAAACCCTAGGCAGCCTACCTTGCATCCAAACATGAGAGACAGAGAGTTGCCGGTGCAGGCCACTTTGCAGTGGCAAAGCACAGGGGTGCAATCTGGACTCTTCACTATAGGACACATGTTTCCACCAAAAAGCACCAAAAAACCAGAAATAAAGATCCCTGCTGGAATGGTCCCTGGCAGTGTGACTGGGAGCAGACTGACTGAACCAAACGCCTCTGAAGAGGGGAAAAGAGGCTTTCACGCTTCTTTTGCCTCATCTCTACCTCCCCTCCCTCTCTTTCAGACAGCTATACACAGCTACAACCCCCCCCCCTTATCTTTTTTCCCCTTTCTTCTTCTTCAGTGTCTCTCTCCCTATTTCTCTCCTTCTCTCCCTCTCTCCATCTCCTTCTTCCCCCACCCCCTCCCTTACTCTGATTCCCTTGGGTCTCGTAGTAGCACGAGCTCATCACAGCCGGCACTAAACTGCTCCAACACGTCATCGACTTAAGATGACTAAAGTATGAATTTGATGTGTTCCTTTCATTAAAAAAAAGGAAAAGGGCACAAGACCAGAACATAGCTGCAGCAGCAGCATTGTGTGTATTCGTGTTAAACGTTGTTGTTTATCATCACTCACTCCATCTCACGTAAAATCATAGCCTTCTCTTCTCCTCCCCCCCAACAGCTGGCCTATAGGTTGGCGTAGGCCTGCATGTTGGTACAGATGAAGCTCAAGTCAGAGACACACTGAGAGCACCCATATGGTGCACTGTGTTTCTTGCAGTGGTTACTAGGCGTTAAAAAGTGAGCTAGTAACCAGTAGCAGTTTATGTGCTGAATACTAGGGCACACATTTGGCTGTTCATTAAATGTGTGTGCGCGAGCACGCCTGCGTGCGTGCGTGTGTGATATTTATGTGTAACATAAATATCATACAACATAAACAACGCTACTTGCTTATAATGTGGGTAGGCATATACCCATGGGAGACTCTGGATGTGACAGCTAGCCCCATCTGATAGCAGCCCTCATACCAGGAACTACACAAGAAAAGCAGCTAACTCTGGGGTGAACTCACTGTGGCCTAAATTTGGAGCCCAAATTTAGAGCCACTGTGCAATACCCCCATCCAGCATTTGCCTCCTCCTGGCATCCATACAGCCCCCCATCTGTGAGCCCAGCAGGGGTATCCTGTTTAGTAATGGGAGTTGCAACCAAAGTGCTGATTTACGCAATCGAGGTGAAAATGAGTAAATCACAGTAGGCCAATAGCCTGCCTGGGGAACCTAGCACGACTTCACCTGGGGGAGTCAGGACAGTCGACCGTGTCACCTTAATCTCCCCCCATTGCCTGCACAGTTCATGCCTAATGCTGTGTGTGTGTGTGTGTGTGTGTGTGTGTGTGTGTGTGTGTGTGTGTGTGTGTGTGTGTGTGTGTGTGTGTGTGTGTGTGTGTGTGTGTGTGTGTGTGTGTGTGTGTGTGTGTGTGTGTGTGGGGAGTCAAGGCTCTGCTAAATGCCCTAATTGTAAAATGTAAAAATGTAAAGGCTTGAATTGTAAAAAAAAAAAATGTATGCATTTCTTGAAAATGGAAAGCGTGTTTTTTAAATGTCTTTGGTAACGTTAAAAAAGCCAAAAACACAATACATACTCAAAACCCTGTGAGCATTGCATTCATTCCACAGTGTATAACTTAAAGAAGGCCACTAGATGGCGCTGTACTAAAGCATGTGTATATGTGCTGCTATAGCATCAGCGCCAGTGGGGCCAGAGGAAGTGTCAGAGCAGTAACTAAAATGTAAATTACTCTCTGCTTCATAATGAGTGACCTAGGTCTGCGGAGGATTAGTTAATTAATATCCAACACTACATTCAATTATGTGTTCATCACAAAATACACACTGCATCCAGCATCCCGCCAACATTCTCACACACACACACACACACACACACACACACACACACACACACACACACACACACACACACACACACACACACACACACACACACACACACACACACACACACACACACACACACACACACACACACACAATGTTAGAAGCATATACAAGAGAACCATTTCATTTTGCGAGCAATGAGGATTGTCTTAGTTTTCAATGCATATTAAACGAAGCAAGGTCCAAGCAGGCACACTAAGAAGCCAGACCCCGCTACGTGTTTATTCGAGTTACGTGACTGCGTTATGCATCGGTTTAGACTCGTTCATAAAGCGCCAGACAGTTCAACACAACATTAACATTTATTCACAAAGAAGATCAAAAAAAGGGCGCCTCATTGAGAAAAAAATTTAAGAGTTGAAGGTAAGATTTAAGAGCTAGAATTCAAGTGTTATTCGTCATAAATGACCTTACAGCTACTGGTAAATAAAATATGTGAAAAGTAATGCTTTGAGTTCCCTGTGGCTGCCTCCGCCTCAGTTTTGGCCAATTTCGAACTTAGATCGCTCCGGGCTCTTTTCTGACCAATCATGAGCATCACCTTCGTCAGGGAACCCATCTTGCCTGTCAATCACAGATGCTTGAAATGGAACACTTCTCAATGCCGGCGAAACATGGAAGGACGGGGGGGACAGGAGGAGAGCCTTTTTGGGTTTGCCTAGTTATAAAATCATTCTGCCTCCTGGTCTTTTCTACTCTCTCTCTCGCTCTGGAATCGCACCAACCACACCATTAACAGCAGCCGGCTTGTGCATGTCAGCACCAGGAAGTGCATGAAAGCCTCCAAGTGTTGGAACTCTGCTGGAACCCATCGTCAGCAGTATGGGCATCCCTGCCTCTGCCTGACACATATGCAGCGTGTCACATGATTACGTAATCAGGAAGTGTTAGGAAGTGGGTAGCCATGCTGTGGCTGATGGATGGAGGCTGCACACACGACACCTCCCCCTCGCCGCTGTTCCCATTAAGCTCTCATTATGCAGTCGCAAATATGTCCGGAGCAGAAGCACGGACGAATATATACATACATACAAACATACACACAGTCCCGCACAAGCACACCCCCATGATTTATGTTTTGTTTCCTTGAGACCTTAATCATAGCGCAATGGGGTGTGTGATGAAAAGGTAAGCGATGCAGCCTAATGGGATCACAAACAGGCTGCAGGTCTGATGCTCAAGAGGGAACCAACACGCTTTGTTTCCACCAATCGCATGGTTTGAAGACTATACCTTGGAGAAGAGTGGGTTTAGTAGCATGGAGGAGGACTATCATGGTGAGTGTGTTGTGATAGAGGGTAGCTATGGGAGAGTGTGTCAGCCATCAACTATAGAAACTTTGCTTTTTTTCACACTTTTTCCTCCCAAATGTCTCCTGTGGCCGCAAACTCAAACGACGCCTTACTATAACTCTGCTGCAAGGCTACAGCACCCATATATGTTGCCACGGCCACCAGGCCTTGGATATGATGTATCGCTCTTGGCTCATAAACTGGGTAACATACTAGTTGACACACATACATATATATATATATATATATATATATATATATATATATATATATATATATATGATGGATGTATTAGTGTACATGAAGACACATACGAACTGCGAGTGCATTTGCCAACCTGGACTCCGACCAGCACATTGATTCATATGCCTCCTTTGTTGTGGCCTTGGATCCCCACCAGCATCAGCAGTATGAACCGTGTTTCAACGGAAAACTGCATCCACCAATCAGAAGCAACGGATGAAGAGCTCAGGATCGAGGAGCGCTTCAAGAAAAGCGGCGACCCCTGCTGCATGGGGCACGGTACAGAGTCCCTCAGGGATAACAAACCCCCCAACGCAACCCCACGCACCCCCCCCCCCCCCCCCCCCCCAAACCCACGACGCTTCCTTCCCTGATGAGCTTAACGGCTCTTGTGCCCGCTTTGACCGGGACGACCAGGGGGCCGCCAGCCCATCTCCGCGGACCCCCCCAGTACCTCGCACGCAACCCCACGCACCCACCCCCCCCCCCCCCCAACCCACGACACTTCCTTCCCTGATGAGCTTAACGGCTCTTGTGCCCGCTTTGACCGGGACGACCAGGGGGCCGCCATCCCATCTCCGCGGACCCCCCAGTCCCCCGCACGCTCCTCCAGCGAGGCATGTGCCATGCTGAGCGGGATTAACGCACGTCCAGGAGCTCCTCCCCTGGACGTGTGCTGACCGAGGTCTGGACCGACCGTCCTCAACCCGTCACTGGCCCAAGCAGCAGTCCCCATGTGCTCTAAAACCAACTCTGTGGGGCCGCTGTCAAAGCAGTCGACTGCAGCACGCCTTACTGACGGGATGGTGGGAGTGGCTCACCTCAACACCTGTCTACGGGGGCTGATCACACAGAGGCGCGTCGCTAGAAACGCGTCGCAAGCTGCGGAACAATTGTTTCCCTTTTTGTGCGGCGCACCTGCCGTGCGCTCCTCTCTTGTGACTCACGTCGCGCTTTTGTAGCGGTTTTTTTTTAGCAGTATCAACCTTTAAAGAACAAGACGCCTACTCTCATCGCTCTTCCCTTGGCCAAGGCAGCCAATCAAATCAAGCAGGAGGCAGGTTTCACTACTATACCAAATCTTTCCAGTTGTGTTGCCAGTTTTCATCCAGACAGAACTCGTTCACCCTTCGGTTTACTTTCTTTCTTTTTTCGTAAATCCAAAACTCGCTTTTTATGGGCTTTTCACCCATCCTCACCAAGTAGCAAAGCAAAGTTAAGAGCTTGACATCCGCTTGAATACATTTTCTTCTTTCATGAATCACATTTGTTTACCCCGTTGCAGACACCGCCCCACTTCACAGGCGCACCACGCGGTTCTGCCCAACATGCTTCGCCAAGGTGTCATGCAACTGGATAACGGATTTCCAAGCCAACAGACCCCACAGTTGGTTAGGTTAGACAACCATACCTCCGCAACTCTCTTCCCTGAACACAAGCGTCCCACAGGGCTGTGCTGAGTCCTCTCCTCTTCTCCCTCTTCACCTACAACTGCACACCAATGCACTACGGAGGTAGTGCATTGGTGGTTGGCCTCGTCAGCGACAACAATGAGTCTGCCTCCAGGAAGGACCGGGAGGTCAAGCCACAAGCAGCGTGGTGCGCTGACCACAACGGGGTTCTGAACACCGAGAAGATACAGGATAACCAAAGGTAGCGCACACACTCCGATCGTATCAACAGGACGGGGGTTGAGTGTGTGGTCAGCTATATGTTCCCTGATTGTCCACATCCCTCTTCTGACCCTCAACCGGTTGTATGCGGCGGGCTATCCATTACACTACCTGCTTGTTAACGACCTGTAATTGACTTCACTGTTGCTAATTCAACACACGAAGGCTAGCTAGCTAAATAATAGTGAAAGGTTGCTATATTGTGAAAATAAAAAATAAATAATGTGTAAAAAACTTAAACATGTTGATACACATAATTTCCGTCCCTAATGCCTGCATGCCCAGGCAACAAGCAAGAAAGAAACACACACAGATATTTGGAAAGAGAAAGAGCGCGAGAGAGAGAGAGAGAGCGACAGAAACAGCAAGAGTGAGAGAGAGCCTTCTGCTTGTGATTACCTTTGTTGGTAAACAAACCTGCATTTGACCCAGGTCCCCGACCCCACACACACACTAATCCTCTGCAAACGTACACCTAATGGCATCAGCAGAGCCAGGGGACTTGCCAACTGGACAACCAGCGTGGATCACACAGAGGAACACCCGGACAGACGTCAGGCCCGCCTGCCAAATAAATGCCGTTGATGTTGTTGTTTATTGTGCAACGTTTAGTATAACGCTGCAGAGGGGCGTTTTTTCTCCCCGTATAGGAAGTGCTGATCGTTCTGGTACGTGATGCTCCATTATGTCCGACGGCTCGGACCGGCGTGCCATGAACAGTGAGGGCAAGCGGGCCGGATACAGTGCTAAATCTGGCGTCCATCATCTGAATGTGAGAACTCTGGAGGGTCCAATCAAGTACTTTGTCTATTTTAGATGTGTTTGTGTCAATACTTGGCTTAAATCTGCTCTGACCACGATTTGGGAGTCATAAGGACAGAGAGCAGAAAAGAGCAAGAGTTTGAAAGTAAACTCCCTGAAAAACCTATCATCCCTCTCTGCTCCCTCCCTTCTTATGTTTCAATTATCCGCCACTGTGAACTGTTGCATTTCATGCACCTGTGATCGACAGGAAACATGGATTCCCTGAACCAATCAGGGAAGAGATGCACTGGTCAGACATAAGCCCGGAGCTGTCTAAAATCTAAATTGGCTCATACAAGGGCAAGGGCAGTCAACTGGAAACAGATATTATCACAGTGCATTACACCCATTAATAGCCAACGGATGGCTATGGCATTTCTATCAAATTACACTCAAATAATAGCTCCTGAATTTTACCTTAAAGCCTGTACAGGATTGTGTTGTCTTTTGTCACTAATATACCATATGCTCCCTCACACACTGTGCATGTAAAGTATAGACCAGGGTGTTCTGTCAACCCATGACCCGGCCCAGAGACTGCTTTGCATGTCAAGTGACTATTATCCGACATTGAACTTGACCTCATCTCCTTATTTTGTTGACCGGGCATAACAGGGAAGTATATATGCTCAGATATTCAGTGAGTGGCTTCAAAAGTCAACCACGCCTAATGAATAATAACCAATCCAAGAAACAATCTGAAAGGTTGAAGTCCTTGTAATAAGCGTTACTTTTATATTAAATTCACCGCCGGTTCACCGCACACATTCATTTTCAGCCAAAAGATGATTGTAACTGGTAGTGGTAGCAACCCCATATTTAAGTCGCACTACATGCACTAATACATTCGAATTTAGTCGTAATTATCATTACAGAAAATAAAATGATCTGCGAGACCAAGAGCAATCTAACTTCCGTTCCCCACTCGCTAGTCTCAC
>NC_079418.1:22884649-22997149 GCF_026213295.1 Gadus chalcogrammus
AGGTGCGATGGTTCATTGATCCAACACATCAAAGCATCAGCTGCCTTTGAGGATGTCTGACCCAGCTACTGTAGGTCAAACCTTGTCCTGAATCATAGTACTGACTGAAGGAGAAGAAGCCCATCCATCGCATGTTGAACTGACCACAGCCCTTAGTGAGGATCTGAACAAGGTTGTATTTTGACTCTCCACTGCGGTACACAGGCCCATCCATCATCGTTTTGCCAATCATAATACAGTGGAGCTGACGCTCTGGGGTCGGCTTATCTCAGGAAGTAGAGCAGTTGTCTTGTGACCAAAAGGTTGCTAGTTCGATCCCCGGCTCCTCCTAGCTGAGTGTTGATGTGAACCTGAGCAAGACTTAAGACTTAACCCTAACTGCTCCTGACGAGCTGGCTGTCGCCTTGCATGGTTGACTCTGCCGTCGGTTTGTCCAAAGCGACCGATGTAAGTCGCTTTGGATAAAAGCGTCTGCTAAATGCCCTAATTGTAATTGTAATTGACTCTACACTTGCCTGATACAGGCCCCCAGGAGCAGTGCATACATCCGCAATCCACCAGTGCTCAGCGGCCAAGCCTGGTATTGCAGCTGTTTTAGCGGTCTGTGGACGGGTCCCTCGATTCATGGAGTCCCAGAAGTGGGGAACATTAATGTATCCCCGGAAAAAAATTCTGATATATCAATCAAAGGCTCATAATTATCTTTATACCATGTACTAATAAAATGTAAGATTTCTCTTTTCAAAATACCACCTCAAGCGTTTTATTTTATTTATGTATTTTTTGCAGGAGAAGGAGGAGTGGGCAGCTGAAAGGAATCGTAGGGAAACAAATGTTGTTTCGGCCCGACATAATAATTGTTAAATACTAATTGTTGTCCGAATGGCAGGAGGAGTGTAATTTAAAGATCATATATTTCGGGGGGGGTTATTAACTTATACTTCCATGGTCGGTAAACAATGCGACTGTGCTCGCTCAGACCTCTCGCTGATGATGCTACAATGCTAACAATGCTAGAGAATATTTCTGCATCCGGCACGTCATGCACGAGGGAGTGGCTAGGCGCCCATGATGCGGAAGCAAATCTCTCCTTGATGTTCCTCTGCTCCATTGAGCAGATTTCATAGGAATGAATGGGCGGCCATGTTTTAGTCCACTGTCCTTTCTTTAATAGGTCCATGACCTGATACCAGCCCCTGAATCTCCGCCCATTTTTAACAAAAGTACTGGGGCTCCAGCCCAACACACACCGGCGCCGAAGTGGCGAAAAAACTGCCCCATTATTTCGGACGAACTAGCCCACACCGGCGGTGGCACGGCGCCCCACTATCCTTCACGCCACTGTCCTGATCCCAAGCGTCGACGCCCCTGAAAAAGCACTTTTTTTAGGCTGTTTGGTAAATCCCGGCTTAATACAAGGTCCTATACATGAGATTGTTGATGCACTAGATTAATAATTCCACAATGCAAAAAGAATGAGCAAATATAGCTGCATGCAGCAATGTGGGTGTCAAGCATAATGGGACTCGATAAGCTAATTCTGCCGGACGGACGTAATCGGCTGGGTGGCTGCATGACGACCGTCTCGGTAATCGTAAACTATCGCTGCCAGACGGACGTAATCGGCTGGTTGGCTACATGACGACCTTCTCGGTAATCGGTAAACTAATTCTGCCGGACGGAGGTAATCGGCTAGGTGGCTACATTATGACCGTCTCGGTAATCGGTAATAATGACGGCAGGTGGGATGAAGTACAGCATTATGCGAGTATGCGTAAATGTAGACAAAATGGAAAAATGACCCTACATAGTGGTAAGGGCGCATGACGACCGTCTCGGTAATCGGTAACCTAATTCTGCCAGACGGACGTAATCGGCTGGGTGGCTACATGACGACCGTCTCGGTCGACAATATCCCTATTCAGAACAATATCCCCAACAGAGACACAATGTAAACAAGCACCCGCTCATAAGACTATGAGCCAAGTTTGGTTGGATGCATGAAGGCCTTGCAGAGAAATGAGCTAACTTCCTGTTTGACGTCCCCATGAGATCGAAGGTCACCAAATTGTTTGGATGTCCCCAGAATGATGTCATGAGTCGATTTACCAAGTTTGGCTATGATATGTTAAAGAGCTGCTGAGAACAGGCTTAGTTGCTTTTTGGCGGCTTTGCCATCAAGTTTGATTGGCTGTCACGGCCAAACGGTTTTGAATTAGAAAAAGCTGTTTTCACATTTGTTCAGCTTGGTCTGAAGATCATATATGGCAAGTTTCATGATGATTGGACATTATTCGTGGCCTTTGGATATGTAATATTGATTGTGACAACTTTGAACATGGCGGCCAATTTCTGAGGTTGCCATGGGAAATATTTTATTAGCTATATGGGGCGGTCTGACAGTATCACCAGTCATTGAAAATAAGTGTGAAATATACTCACGTGAAGAGAGAGGAGTTAAAACATGTCTTTGTTAATTATAGCGCCCCCTAGAGGTCAAATTATCCCCATGATGATGTCATGGGTCTATGTACCAAGTTTGGTTATGATATGTCAAAGGGCTGATGAGAAATCTGCTTACAGCCAATTTGATTGGCTGTAGCGGCCAAACGGTTTTGAATTTGAAAGATATTTAATATTTTTATATCAAGCATGGCCTGAAGATCATGCGTGTCGAGAGAATCGAGATGATTGGACAAAATGTGTGATAGGAGTAGTATTTTGAAGGTTTTGGACATAAACCAAGATGGCGGAAAATCCATCATGGCGCAAAATGACGTCATAGGGTGCGTTGAACTCGGCTTGGTTCAAGGAATCCAATGAGACCTGGTTTGTGAATATTGGATGAATTGGTCGAAAGTTATAAACATGAATGCATGTGCAACTTTGACCTGTTGGTGGCGCTAGGTCTGTTGGGCTAGCAACCTGAAATTGGCTTGTTGGGCTAATGGGGCGGTCCTGAACCAGTGTGCCAAATTTCACAACTTTTCACCAAGGCGTTCTATGGGCTGCCATAGACTCCCATGACAGAATAATAATAATAGGAAAATATACAAAAACAATAGGTTGTCTCGCAGCTTTGCTGCTTGACACCCAATAATAGGAATTCATACAATAACAATAGGCTGTCTCGCAACTTCGTTGCTTGACACCCAATGAAAGTAAATTAAGTGTGTAAAGTGACTAAACCGTAAACAAGTGCCCGACAGTACATAAAGTAACTATGAATTAATGTGACTATCACAAACAGAGAATCATGGGCATCAGGGCCATATATGTAGTCATAAAACAACTGGTAGAACGTTATGGTAGCCTATACCGACTAAGTTTGTTGATCTGATTCTTTCAAAACATATCACAACAGTGCTGCAGCGCGCCGCTTCCTATTGGTAGCAGGGGAGGCAATTGACGAGCGTGGAATGCGCACCACAGCGCTTCGGTGCCGGTGTGAGGCCGGCTTCAGGGTCTGGTGTGTTTTGCTTGAGGGTCATTCGGCTCAGCTGAGTGAAATTGAATAGCCAATCAGCGAATAGTTAGCAAAAAAGACACTGCTGACGGAGTGAGTGTCCACTGTGAGCAACCGAAAAACAAGCACGGCTCCCACAACAGCGGTCTTCAAATCTCTCGAAAGTCTATAGATTCAGCAATTGAAGCTGCTTTGAAAAGACTTTCAGAAGTATTGGCACGAACGAAATCAACAACACAGTGCAATGCCACTGTTTGGATTCGTTATCTACTGGCTTAGTGATTGGTTTAGGTGGAAGCAACCCTGGGCAGTCTCAAAAATGGTTAAGTCTGAATTATTTAGAGAAACAAAAATGGAAATTCAGGATATCAGGCGAATTCTGCATAACGGATTCAATCAGATATTAAAAGCAAAACACGGGGGAAAAAAAAACTGACTCATGCAGCCAGGACTCAAAGGGGCCATCTGTGACCAAGCAAGTAGATGAGAACATGGTAGGAGTTTATCTATTCTGAAGAGAAGGGCACACAAAACATGCCATCACAGATGCCGCAAAGTGGACTTGTATGCATACATTTTAGTTAATTCCCACTAATTGTGAACTGGTGGGCTTGCTGCTGGCTCCTGGCCAGAGGCTCTTCCTCACTGTCCCTGACTGGGACTCTGGGGCCTCTATGTGCTGGCCAACACCTAAGATCCCTGCTGAGCCTCCAGGCTGAACTCTCCCTGTTCCTTACCCGGAACTCACTCCAAATTATTTCTTAGAAAGTCTGACTTTCTGCTCCTTATGCCTGTCCATATTACTGCAACCAGCTAGCTTCATGCTAACTCCAAGACTGGATGAAGTACACCTTTGTTTATTGATAACCTTTTCAAAACTTTCATTGTGGTCAACACAGATGACAGTTCTCAGTAGTAGCATAAGCTAGCATAAGCAGCCCGGTATCCATAAAACAAAAAAAGACAAGAAACACATTAAAAGCGTAGCCTACCAAAGGATGAGAGCAGAAAAGATATCATCAATTTAAAAGCCCGTCTTTAAAATGGGATTTGCTTCCGAAACTTGCATGTAAATGATGTGTCATGTTGTTGTTGAGAACAATACTTGTTTGGGGTGCCATTTTCTAAGGAAGATGCTTGTCAACCATTCCTTTGCCTGCCACGGTTATCCGTATAACCTTACAAACTATCAAACGCTAGCTTCATCATTCATTCATTCATCATATATTTCACAAAGCCCAAAAACGCCATGTTTCATCTGATATGTTTTGTAAATCTCTGCATACAATTTCACATTCCACCAACAGCTTCGTCCCACACCCTTGCTATTTACAGCTAATCAATGAAGCAGTTTGCATCAAGTCCAATGACTGGCCAAAGACCAGGTTGCAAATTTAAGACGATACACCATAGCCCTGTGAAACCATCCTGAACTTGCTAGATCACATTTCATTTTCGACCTGAAGATCAGCCTTGCCTCGCTCCACTTGTAACCAGCTTTCAGTTATTTTAACATAGGTTGCTCCCATCACCAGAAATAGATTGTAGCCCGAGTCGTTATGAACTAAAACTACCCTGGCTGACTCCTACCTAAACTACCCCAACCCCTAGCGATGATTGCTCCATCCATCCTTTTGGGTTTTATAAACTTTGTCTCATTGGGAGCGAGGCCAGATTGATCTTCAGCAAGAAACTGAAATGTGACCTGAACTTATGAAATCAGGATGGTCCCTCGACGTTAGACCAACCAAAAACAAAATTGAAAAACAAAATTTGAAAACAAAATACACATTCGTAATAACTTCTTAGTAGTAGACAACAGAGAAAGTGATCTTCAGCCTGAAACCTAACAAAAGCCTTCGACACTATACTTGTTACACAACTTGGAAAACAAAGTTGTCCAAATAAAGCCACAGAACAAAATTATGCGCACGCACACGCACGCACGCACACGCACACACACACACAAGAAATCCCTTACCGTCCGGTGTGATCGCAGGGAACAATAGCATACAAAAAACATGGCAGCGTTGGAGCGACATGAAGTGTCTGGAGGGGCATTGGTGGTCACTCGCTTCGCCCTAAGACGGTGGCGTGATAAGCCTAGAGCATCGCCGCGGCATCACGAGAGACCGACAAAGCAGCGGTAGCATCCCTAAGCATGAGCTACTCCTACTCTAGCATGGCATCATCATCCACTCCACCCTCCCCCCAGCCTCCTTCTTCTACTTCTTCTTATTTATTTTTGTAAATCGCATCACTTGATGCAAAGCTCAGAGGCGTGGAACTCAGCTGCCGAGAGACAGAGAGGGGGGAGAGAAAGAGGGATAGAGAGAGAGAGAGAAAGGGGGGGAGAGCGAGAGAAAAGGGGGGGGGGGGGGAGAGAGAGAGAGAGAGAGAGAGAGAGAGAGAGAGAGAGAGAGAGAGAGAGAGAGAGAGAGAGAGAGAGAGAGAGAGAGAGAGAGAGAGAGAGAGATGTGAGTCCAAGAATAATTTGTTGTGGCTTTTAGGCCCTCTAATTTGTGGGAAACACTGGGTGTCTTAGTTTTCAGCATGTTACACCCCACCAAGGATGAAATCTTCTCACATGCGGCATTACATAACAAGCTGTATTCCACAGTGTCACTCCACAGGACTCTGCTGGAAGTCTTAATGTGCCACGATTGCTGGCTCTAACTTGGTTGAAACTATTTTCAGCGCAGACAGAGCAGCCATTAACTCAACAATACAAATGAAGGACGAGATCAGGAAGTCAACCAACATATTTGCAAATGTTTGGCAATGGGAAATGGGGAATGGTACATTTTGGCCCGTTAATTCCAATTATCAAGTAGCATCCATGCAAAGAGAGAAAACACGGAATAGGCATTTCTGAAACCATGTTTATCTTTTCAAAATATGAAACAAATTGGACTATAAATAGAATGGGGCCAGCAAATACATTTGTGAAAAATGATACAGTCACAGTGGCAATGTGTGACAAACTGACAAAAGTGTGACATGGGATGTTGGGTGTTCATGATCTTAAAGAAAAGTACTTAAGTGGTCGGATTACCCGTTTGAACCAAAAGATAATGTTCACACAACAACCGATTTCATTTTGCTGTAGCGAGATAGCCACATATCTTTAAACTCATATTATCATTTATTTAGTTATATAATATGGGATATTTATATGGAAGTAATGGTATTGTGTGAAACAAGTAAATCGGACATGATGAAAAAATAGGATGTATTCAAGGTGAATAATGTAGATGGATAGATAATGCACCGGAACATAGTAGCTTAAGATAAGGCAGACGACAGATTGCGTCTACACCTTGTGCTGTGGCTGCACGTCTGAACAAGAGGATAGAGCACGCACAGCTCTAACAGGCTGCCTGAAAATAGCTGCATGAGACACCAGGGTCTTTCTCCCGTCCATCCCCATGCCGTGGAATTAAATCAGAATCATTTCGTCAAATTTAATCGGAAGGATTGTGGTTGAATAAAATCGTAATCGTGTCATTGAATAAAATCTGAATCATTTCATTGAATCAAATCCGTATGATGTCATCGAATCACCACGTCGTTAAATACAATCCGAATCACCTCGCGCTCTCAAATCTGAATCGTATCGGCGAATCAAAACTCTCGCAGGGATGACAAGTCAATCAAATCTAAATGAGGTCATCGCACCGCCTCTGAATCACGGCGCCCACGACGTCCACTCCTGACGTGGAACGACATCAGAAACCGCGTCAATGAATCAAAAGAGCTTATCGGCTGTTTATTCAACCCGAGACCCCAGCCGCTTATGCGCCGCGGCCCCCGTGAAAGGAGGGGGGGGGGGGGGGGGGGGGGGGGGGGGGGGGGGGGGGGGGCAGGGGCAGGTGCCTGCCGCCTCACTGAAGACAAGAGCCGCCCGCGTGAGAGTGGGCCCCGCGCTTCATCCCCGTGTGTCACCGGAGGGAGCCGGCAGCCTTGGGGAGGCAAACGCATAGGCAGCGTGGTTGTATGTGGGCAGATGCGCCAGCCAGCCAGGCTGAATGTAGTGGGAGGTATCAAAGATGCTGTATAGAATATATTTTTGGTGCCAGCCTCCCTGTTACCGTGGTAACTGTCCATCGATTCAGCGCTTAACGGAATTAAAGAAGGGAGAAGGATCTCTCCTCCTCCACCTCTTCCTCCTCCTCCTCCTCCTCCTCCTCCTCCTCCTCCTCCTCCTCCTCCTCCACCATCCCGTAACTCTTTATTTCCCCTAAGAACGAGGAGGAGCTGAGGAGGTGGGGGGGATATCGGAGGGGCGGAGGGGTTGACGAGTCGGGGGTGGGCTCGTTGGAACGTATACACCCGTGTGAGAAGAGGAGGCGACAGAGAGGGGATAGGGAAGGATGCAGAGGGTGGGTGTGGAGGAGTTGGCGGGAGAAAAAATAAAACAAAGAAGGAAAAGGGACTCGGCGGTCGGCTGCTCACCAGCTTTCTTAACACTGCTCCTTTGTAACCGGCCGCATGAAGTCTGGGTACTCCCATTTACATTGAGGGTCCCATTCGTCTATGTTACTGTCAATCATGTGCCAGTATTACATTTAGAGCGGTACCATTATGAATGAATCATGTTCGTAACTGCAGAGATCGAATAAATGAACACGTCAAAGGGTTCATCAAAACCCCACTAATATCATGAGAACACTGTATTGCCTATATGGGACAGACACGTCTACGATCGTGTTGTTTGCACTGGAGTCACTAGACGGTCTTCACTGCACAATCCGTTTTAATTATTATAATAAACCGATTGTCGACACTTGATATCTTGTCATAACAAGGTCTTTGTTATGCAGCTTTTTTTGGGGGGGGGTTGTTTCAAAGAGCTTCTCCCTCTGTGGTTTTTGATGTGGGATGACGTCAGCAGTGACTAGTGGACGAGACGTCCCCCAGATAAACATAAACATTGCCTTTAACCTTCAGCGGTCAGAGAAGAAATCACTGTTAGCCCCAAAAAACGATTTTTAACCTTACAGATATCCCTTCTACGCACAATAAATCACAGTTTCAAAAGATGCACCAGGTACATTTTCAAGAGTTCTAAAGAGAGCTGAAAAGAGAGGAAGAGAGCCAATTTTGAAACTAAAACAGACAAAAGAAAATGGCCCCTCCTGTTCTGCTTGCTACCTAACCTCCCTACGTTCCTCCGCTAAGTGTTGCATTTCCTGCACCTCTGATTGACAGATAAGATGAATTGTTGGAACAAATAAAGGCTGATCTTACATGATTGGTCAGAAATGAGCCGGGGCGGTCCAAATCACAATTGGCTCAAAACGAGGCAGGCGCAATCAACTGGAAGCATTTAATTCAAGAGTGCATTTCACTCATTAATAGCTGACAGATGGCCAGGCCATTTCTCACCAATCATTCTCAAATAATAGTCATACCAACAGCTCATTTATCGCTGCTCTCCCTCCGCTCATGCCATAACCAATACTAAATGCTCCAAAACTTATGTTCAAGTTTTGCTCTACAAATATTTGTATGATGAGACCCTGAGCGCACCGGTCATGCGGGTGTGTATATTATCCACCGGTCCACCACCCCCTATCACAAAACGTCAAACCATTATTTCCAATGAAGTTGCTGGCTACTCCGAGTGACAGAGCAGCACCGCACGTCACCTTGAGTCCGTCAGACGACCCCCTGTAGCCTACCAACCCCTGGAAGAGTTCATGATGGTCTGCAGGCCTAGCGTCCTTAAAGCAGTGTTGTCCAGACACATGATCACCCCCCCTCCCCCCCCCCCTCACCCATACACACAAGCAGGACTAATACAGTTTCCAGGCAACACACATGGCATCACAAACGTACGCAGCATGCTGCCCTGTAGTGGGCAGAAGGAGGAGAGTTGGATCACTGTGGCTCGAGTCTAGGTTCCTGCCTCAGCAACCCGCCTCGTAACGTCAAGCCAAGACAATCGTGTATCATTGAGTTCAGCTTAATACCCAACATTAAGTGGGGTATTCCGGTGTATACATGACGACCCAAGTAAAACAGGATTAATGTCATATATAACTATCTCTATATATAGAGATAGATAGATTGATAGATAGATACACATACAATTCTGCTCCAATATATCACTTTATAGACTTCATGCTAAGGTTTTTCATTCAAGCGATGCAATCGATTTCTACCAACTTGCAAGAAATTAGGGGAAATAATTGAGGCCACCCAATGTGGATCCCCAGCCTTTTAATTTGAATAGGCAGAATAGGGGATTAGGGGGGTTGAATAAGGTAAGTATTGCAATGTCTTTAATAATAAGTCATCGCTCCGTTTTAAGTTCAGATATGCTTACAAACTTTAAAAGCAATCCCTGGACGTTGACACAGCCCGACCCCAGACTGACCAACATACAAGTTGCACCTAATATGTGTGAGGAGGTCAATAAGGAAGCATGTGATAACGTGGATATTTAGGCAAGTTACCGACAGCGAGTACTGCAACAGTTCTCGAGTCAATCGGCAAACTCACTTCAACTATTCACATGGCAACGTACTGTAATATATCTCCACGGTGTTAAGTATACCACACATCGGGGAAGGGAGACATTGTGAGCGTGAAGGACAAAAAAGACAGAGGGGAAAAAAAAGATGTAGAGCTGTGGAAACGGAGAGATTGAATGAACGCAAAAGAAGCTTTCTGACATATTTTCAGAATATAATTGGAAAGACGTCATCCATAGCAAATGTGTCAGAAATAAAAAAATATATCATTGTCTCTCTCTATCTCTCCCTCTCTCTCCCTATCCGTGTCTCCCTCTCTCCCCCTCTCTCTCTCGCTCTCTAATGGCTCGGTACTCCTTGTGCTCCCTAAGCATTACGTAACAGGGCCGTGGCATGTAAACCGCATATCATTAAGCTGCAAACACTCATTCTCAGGAGGTGGGCACGGAACACTAACAGAGTGTCGGCGGAAGCGAGGCGAGAGTAAAGTCCTCAATGCTGAGCCTCGCTTCTGCATTTCCTCTGCTCATTTCGGACAGGATGACCAAACACTGTTACAGGAAGTGACGTCAAAGAGATCCCCGCCATGAGATTTCCATTCAGGAGCTCAGCGCTGCTCACCTTACAGGGACAGGCGTTAACATTATACTATTGACTATAGAGTATAATGTGTTGGGTGATTTACAGATCCCCCACCTTCAGCAACATGATTGGTCGGAGTATATATGCCCCGAAAGTGACAAGCCAGGTCACCCAGACTTGAGCTCGTCTGCAATGAGACTTTAGACTACTAATCTAAAGTTTGATTTGTGAGACTAAATTAATCTCTCTCCATAGTCCAGCCAAGGTGGGCAGCTCAGATGCATTTATCTTGAGAATGGCCCTGGTCCTAAACTTAGGCTGCACTCAATGCACATTTTCCGCACAAGCGATCGGGAGTGCTTCAGGGTGTGCTCACTCCGGGGGGGGCGCTGCGGGCAGGACAGCAGGGGAGATGTAGACGGCACTAACGGTCTAACCTATGTGTCCTCGGTACGTGGTCGGGTCGGGCGGGGAGCGGGGGCTGCCGATTAGAGGACAGCCCCGTGACTTGGAGGACACAGTGATCATTAATTTAGCCTGGATGGAAGAGCGCTGCAGTAAACCATTCAGAGGGAATGAAAGGAGATAGGGAAAGCAGCGCAAATAAACACCCACAGAGGTGTTTCAAGCCGGTTTGGAGATAGGATTGAGTGGGGAAATGACAAATACAACGCTGCAGGTTAGCTTAGCGAAATGCTATTTTATTTTCTGAGGTAAAAAAGAAGTGCAGAATCAGGATAAACCAGGGGCCACCTAGAGCACCATCTCAAAGCACAACATTTATTGAACACAATTACGGGAAGCCACATATGGCCGATCCAGAACAACTCTGAGTCCAACGCTCCAGATGAGGACGTGTGTACGACGTAACACAAATTCTTGAATGGAGTTCACAGCTGACAAATCTTCCCCATTCATTCCCATGTTCCTTTAAAGTCCTCCTCCTCCTCACTGACTGATGAACAACAAAGGGGTTCAATCAGCTTTAGAGTTTTGGGTTTGGGTTTTAACTCCTTGGGAGGACAGAAAGGTGTCAAAGCACTTTCATTGAAGCTCCTTTGAATGTCATTTAATTCATTTACTTTGTTTTTCACACGTCTTAAATTGAAGTTTTATTTTGTTTATGCGTTATGTGTGGAACCCAGGAGGACTGAGTGACTACAGCTTTTTTCAGCTAACGGGGCTGCTTTGATGAACAACAAACACACACAAAACATAATACTAAATATTCTGAGGAAACATGAGCCTAGAAATTATTTATTAGACTGTTCTCTTCAAAAGACATTGCAGAGAACACACACACACACACACACACACACACACACACACACACACACACACACACACACACACACACACACACACACACACACACACACACACACACACATCCAGAAATAACATGAAAACAGAGCTTCTGTCCTTCAGCATCACCACATGCCTCATTCCACCTGTCTCTCTCTCTCTCCTTCTGTCTCTCTCTCTCTCTTTCTTCCACTCTCTCTCTCTCTTTCTTCCTCTCTCACTCTCTTGCTCTCTTGCTCTCTTACTCTCTCTCTCTCTCTTGCTCTCTCTTACTCACTTCTTTTTCTTGCTCTCACGCTCTCCCATTCTTTCTCTCTCACACTTTCTTTCATTATCTTTCATCCTCCCTCTTAATCAAGCTGCATGTCGGGTCGCCTGCGTTTGCCTCTTACCTTGGTGGTGACAATGCAAAGACAATCCATGCTGATCGGAGGCAAAGTGAGGTGGTCTCAACCTATGCTTAGATTCATAACCGCTGCCACCGCAGCCGCATCCGAAATTACTGTCCAACCCAGGAGCCAGATGTGGGCACGAAATGAGCAAAAGAAACGAACAGTGGCTGGTGAAATACAGAGCAAAAAGAAACAAAGACGAGGTCCCCCTCAAAGTAAAGGCAGAGGAGGAGTAGCGAGGAGGCGCTGACACACAGCCTCACATCCACACACACACACACACACACACACACACACTCTTGTGCACACACACATACACACACAAACGCGAAGAGCGGGCACGGCGCGTCAGCGAGGGAAGGAGAAGGCACAGTGCAACACAGACACGCGTTACAGCGTGTGGGACTCTAGCGCGCAGCCGGAAGCCGCCTCCGAAATACCCGCGGCGATCAGGACTCCTAGCACCATCTCAGAGGAGGGGGGGGGGGGGGGGGGGGGGCAAAAAAATTGGCACAGGTACTCCTGGGCGAAAGCTGTCTCTCCGTGCGTCCGAGCAGGGAGGGCATTCCTCAGCTGAATCGCTCCTCTCGTCACCTCCCGTCCTCCCACCAGGCTCTCGCCTCTACTCTCCGCGTCTCTCCTGCTCCCCAGCTGAGCGACTCATCAGCAGAACGAGGGACGAGCGAGGGGGAGTGAGCGAGATCGAGAGAGAGAGAGAGAGAGAGAGAGAGGGAGACAGAGCAAGAAAAGCGCACCGGTACGGCTGGCTGGCAGCAGAGTGTGTTCAGATTGCGGCGGCTACCGCGTTACCTCTCTGCTTGCCTGCCTTCTCCAAACTTCATACATAGTTCAGTGTAAGCAGCTGGCAGGTAGCATCGCACACTACTACTGGGTCGACGTTACACGACACGGACGTTGATGTCAGTGTACAGTAGGCGTTACATAGAGCTAGGTGTATGGTGCAAGTATGTATGTGCGCCCACATACATTTAAATGAGGGAGAAAAAAGGTTAATTAAGGCCCACTTCATTCAAATATATTCATAATCTTAGCGCAAATCAATTATGACCATGTTTTAAGTGAACTGAAAGGTGATTGATATAGTCAAGCAAATCAAGGGAATATCGAAAGCCTTAAAGAAACTAAAGAGTGTCCCGCCAACATGTTTTCCTACTACAGCTTATGTAGCTGTCAAAGTTAGTTACGGGTGAGCGCTTTTCAAAATAAACAGGATTACATACCACCTTTAACAGACTGTAGCACTGTGATAACCATATAGTGGGCAGCATACTGCAGTTTGTACATGTCCTCCCAGACATGTATGTTTTTTAGTTCATCAATTCATGAACCAGCGTACATGATTCAGGTTCAGCATCTAAAAAAAACGAACTTTATCTTTAAATACTTGCTTACATTCTTCTCAATGTAAAGGTAAGAAAAACAGCAATACTGCACAATGCACCAAACAAAAACAAAATAGCCACGACACTGTGCACCCCAAGAGAACAGTCAAAATGAGCAATCAAGACTGTGGTTACAAATCCAAGTATGCATTACAATGTTCCAAAAACTGACTGAGACAGCGCTGTGTAATCCTTAAAAATAATGATAATCAACCAGGGGAGGCCACCAGCCTCAGAGTTCGGAGTTTGATTTGGGCTTTCACTCCATCTGTTAGGAAACAAACATGCCAAAGCACGGTCATTGGATTTTCATTGAATGTCTTTGAATTCGACCACCATATGAAGTATACGTTCATGTTGTTTGTCCGTCTTATGTGTTATGTGTGGACCCCAGGAAGACAAACAGTCAAGACCGTGATTACGACGACAAAACCGTTGGCGTTTGATTGCCTAAGTTTGGAAGCCTTGTCAAAAAAACCGTTTCAGTAAGCGACTTCTTAGTGACCCGACCTATGTTTAGATGCCTGGAGACACACAGCGGCCAAAACTTTTTCCTAGCACCATGACTTTGGCTCGGCACACCCATAAACCCTCACCGGCTGGTGGCCGAGAGGCAACAACAAACAACTCACAGCCACACACACACCCACACACACTCAGCAGGACATCACAAGTCATGAGTATGACAAATAAGTGTTATATATATATATATATACATACATATACACAACAACCAATGCCATTGGAGAAGCAGCAATTAAATGCTTGGTCATTTTTATGCAATGTGTAAATTTAAGGCTCGACTGTTTCAATCCAAATGTCAATGCTGACATTCATGACCTGTATGTTTCTTGCACTTTCTATTTTTAACCGCATGTATTTTCAGTATATTTGAGGACTTTTTTTTACTTTACAGACTATGGAATCTGCCACACTCACTCCACACTCACTGCAGCTATCACACGTATGAGGGGGTGGCATAGAAAGTCTTTGAATTTCTTGATCTCGACTCCTAGTTAACAGGCACCTTAGCTCACTGCCAAAGAAGGACCAGCCGGTGGGTTAAAGGCAGAAATATTTAAGTAACAGACACGTCAAACTATTGACATATTCCAGGCATGGCCGGCCACTCGTTTGGTTGAGGTGGGCCGACATTGGGTTGCGGTCCCTAAAAATACGAGGAGGATTCGACAAATCTTGTAAAATATGACCTCCTCCGATTAAGTTGAATTCCCTAGAGAGGCAGAGTCTGTGCCGTTCGCCAAAAATGCTTCCCCGGCTGAAATTTAATTACTATTAAAAAGACTGTGCCCGCAAGCAAAGATGAATCACTTCTGCACATATTAGTTTACATTTATCTGAATGCCTAATTTGACTATAACATAGTAATAATTATATATATTCGACTAAAATGCGCTACGTGGAACTAGAAGTAAATACATTGTAGTCCTTTTGACCGTTTGAACAATGGCACTTTGAAAGCATGAATACCTTCATCATGTGCACCACACACCAATCATTGTCCAGCTTCTCTCACACACACAAACACACACGGCACTGTGAACCCCCTGTCCTGTACCTGTTTGTTGATGCAGGGACGGTAACCCTGGCGATGAGGAGTTGCCTTGAAGACAGCTTTCATTGGTTAATCGTACACTTCCCAATGGTTTAGCGGTAGTTACAGAATGCGGTCAAAGTCCAAACTCTCCCTCCCACCAGCAAAGGCTGACTGTTAACTGAGGCTCAGGTGAGTGTGAGTGTGAGTGTGTGTGTGTGTGTGTACCTGCTGGACAACCATGGCGTCATAAAGCCTGCTCTGACCTAAGCCCCCATGGTTGACCTTTTGAGTCCCTGACGTAAGAACCGGTCAGCGGTTGGGACCATGGTTTCATAACTCATTGGAGGATCAGAATGTTCATTTACCTTTACTGTTACGCAGCTCTGCAGAACTATGAATATAAATTATGGGGCAATTATTTTGTCCTTGAGCCGAGTGTTTGTACCACTGCAGGAGGGGTTGTGTGTGTCTGTACCACAATATACTGGTCGGAGCCAGGAGGCAATACATATTCAAGAGCATGAAGTGAAACAAGTATGTTGAAAATGCCCGGCTATAGAATAAAGCATGTGGAGTGCTTCTCCAGCACAGAGTGCACACACACACACACACTATCACTCGCAGAGAGCACTCACCTCAGACTTCTTGGCACTGCTCTCACTCTGCTCCGTCACAATGGGATCAACGCATCTCTGCTCACTCTGCTGGGAAAGCACACACACACACACACACACACACACACACACACACACACACACACACACACACACACACACACACACACACACACACACACACACACACACACACACACACACACACAGTTATCCAATAATGCTGTACCCACACACTGATCAATTATTTCCCTAATTATTCGAATTTCAAGGTTAGGATAAATTAGAGGCTTAACAGAAGGACTGTGGAGCAAACAGAGCACAGAATGAAGACTTATCGACGCCGGGCAGGTGAAACACACGTTGGCGTTGGAAACAAAGGTGGAGTGAAGTAGCAGAAGCTCAAAAACAATGGAGGTTTAACAGTGTGCTTTGAGGGCGAAGTCACTTGGGCGATGTGTGGTGACATCGTCCCGTTCTGCATGGATAGGCCAAATAAAGGGGCGAAAGAAACCCTTTTGGCCCACAGAGTGCAGGATAAATATTCTGAATCGATCCCCTTTCTCGTGCACTTTTCTCTTTGTTTCACACATTCTGCTACAACACGGCTTCTCCGATCAGTGCGGCAGAAATACACCAACATGCGTCGTATAAGCTGCATGACCAAAGTTGACAGGGTGGCAGCAGGCTACGACCAGTCTTAAATTGGATCTTTTGTGTATGTGTCCCAGTCGCATGGCGGGCCAGATTGGACCGGGCGACATGCTCAGCTTTTGCAAGCTCATTTAAAATCTGCCGGTCTAAGCCACCAAGTGCCCGTGCGTAACTAAATCATAATGTATAGTATGTAGTATATAGTGTACTACAGTGCAGCGGATGTTCACACCAGAGTGCGTTCCCATCTCCAATGCATTTATCCCAAACGTTCAGGTGGTTAAAGCCGTCACAAAAGTGAGACTCGGGCAGTAATGTTGCACAAATGTAACCCTTCCGTTTCCATTATACGTTTCCTTGGTGTTGGCCTGGAAATGAGCGGGCAAAAATAAAAAAGCCGTAATCAGTGTACAAAGTGAGGTGGATTACAAGGCCAAGCAGCACACAAGGGCAACCAGGCAGCCAACGGCACGGATCCATTCTACAAAGCCATCACTCTGGCTACTTCATCCCTACTTCATCTATTGAGGATATATTAGCAGATGTGAGAGCCAAACTAGAAATATAATGGCAGGGGAATTGTATTGATGCTATCAATTTGACGATTGATTGATAAGAAATAACTCATGATGAAAGCTTTATTTTTTATGAACTATTAAAGACACAGGCAATATTAAAATATAATTAGTGTCATAAATTGGCTCTATGAGCAGATGAAAGAGGCAAACTAGAAAAATTTTAGCAATTGTAAGATAATAAAGACCAAACAAGCTAAAAAAGGAATTGAATTGGTTCCACAAGTCTATTAGGTATGTCTGAATGGTTGTCAATGTGTTTCAGGTTTGGTTGCTGAAGGGCTTTGGTTTTGTTCTATGGTTGTGGCCCGTTATGCAAGAGAGTTCAGGGCAACAGAAAAAGATATGTGCGTGGAAGCACGAGGAAGTGTGGCGCTATTTAAGGCATGGCTTATTCACAAATGCTGTTTCACCTGGAGGCTTGGCGGGATTACAGAGAGAGACAGTGTGCATTCCACAAGGTATCACAAAGTCCTTTCATTTAGCCCATTTCATTCTCACACAGTGATGAGGTCTGGTTGTTAAGCAAATGTTGAAAATATAGAATGTTTCCTGGAGGGAAAACTGTCTGTGTCTGTGTTTGCCTAAATTTGTCCTGTTTGGTGATATATATAATAATAATAATACTGCCCACGCTTTATAGTGTGCCCTCAACACAAATATAAAGTTTAAAAAAAAAACAGTGACACAATAGGTTTTTGTTCACCAGTTTCTAAATTATTTCACCATCACCAAAACACTAATCCAGAATCCCAACATCATTTTACCATCACCAAAACAGTAATCCTCAATCCCAACATCATTTTACCATCACCAAAACAGTAATCCTCAATCCCAACATCATTTTACCATCACCAAAACAGTAATCCTCAATCCCGATGAAGTGCAGATAGAGCACCCAACCCGGCCACTTGACATGCTGGTCCAACACAAGGGATGGATTGTTGACTGTTGACCGTTTACGATGGATGATGGTCAGCAACTGTCGTCCCTCATTATTTTGAAAGGACATGTTCCTAATCCTCCAGGGCTAACTATGCTAGTGGCGCGGGCTTGCTAGTGGTGGTGACACAGAGGGCCAGAGGGGCCTAGAGTCCCCGAGGACGGCCGCTCTAATCCCCTTCTGTGCAGCAGTGGTGCTAGGTCATCGCTCAACCAAGCTGATCACTGGCTAGCGCTCCTTGCTACCGTGTTAGCACAGCATGGAGCAGCCTATGAATAGCATTGTAATCGGGTACAATCGGATGTACAACTAGGCTTGAAATGTATGGAAATTTGTTTGTCGGGTTTGGGGAAAAAGAAGGATAAAGTTTTGATGGTGGACAAATGGGATTACAGACGGTTTATAAGAATACCAAATCGTAATGCCAAGTAAACACACACACAAACATGATGCAAATAAATTGCTGGCTGTGGACCAAGTAAGCATCCTGTTAAGTGACAGACTTGCCCAACAAAGCAAAAAAATAAAGATACAACTCATCCAAAAAACTGATATATACTCTTTATACAGTGAACCAATAAGGGCCACTTGACATTAAACTATTTTATTCTACAGACAATTCTTTTTATTAAAATGAAACCTCAAAGCCAATGGGACAGCTCACAGAACCATGTGGAAGCCTTGACTCGTGGTTCAAGTGTTCGAGTGCACGCAATGAAATTAAGTGTATGTTAACATATTCAATAGAAGCCATCATCCTCCTCCACAAACAACTCTGTAGTCGTATGAAAGTTTGTGTTTTACTCGTAAAATCACGAGTTGTATTATACCCTGCGGTCTCAGCTATGTATAGTCAGCTCCCAGATGCGTAGGCGACTATAGGCACAAAACCAATTAATAATAGATGTAGATAAATAAGCCAAGACATACAACAATTGAGCAGCAATTTGCCTCCTCTTTATTGGAACCAGCTTCGATGGCCCAGGATGCATTTGACATGTTGAAATGTAGGGCCTGGATCCAAGATGGTTAGTTTAGTGTTGCAACAGTGCTTACAGACGTGCTTGGCCAACTGCGTGATTCACCAGGAAATGGTTTCTTAAAACCTGATAAGGAGCTATTTTCTTGAATAGTCAATGTAAGAAACTGTCTTGATCTTTTAATAAAAAAAATTTTTTACTGCACCTCGACTTACTGCTTTTCTTCTTTCAAACGCCTCACAATGAAGCCAACCGCTATTCTGTCTTTATATTTTATATCTAATTTAGTTCCTCCATGCCGCCTTAGCCCAATCCGAGCGTTTGTTCCCTTTAATTAGAATGTCAACAGCCTCAGGATGGGAACATGCATCACACCTCTCTCCACATGTCCTGCCGTGTGTGTGTGTGTGTGTGTGTGTGTGTGTGTGTGTGTGTGTGTGTGTGTGTGTGTGTGTGTGTGTGTGTGTGTGTGTGTGTGTGTGTGTGTGTGTGTGTGTGTGTGTGTGTGTGTGTGTGTGTATCTGTGCACATTTTCTCCGTAGCAAGGGGGAAGTTCTGTGTGAACAGGACAGAGATGCTCATCAGCTAGTAGGCAGGTCTCCAGCATTATCCCTGGCTGCACGTTTTCCAAGAAACTCCAAGGAAAAAAAGGGGGGAGATAGAGGGTGAGGCAGAGAGGGAGAGAGAGAGTCAGAGCACAAGCGAGAGTGATAAGACTTAGAAAGCTTGTTAATGCCCAAGAGCCCTAGATTTAGAAGGACCACATGACAACAGTCTTTATTCTAGTTATTTCGTTCTCTCCCTCTGTATTTCTATCCTCCTTTTTCTCTTTCAGTTTTACTGTGTGTTTTTTCTTCTAAATGGGTTTGCCTGAACTGTTGCACAGACTTTAACATCATTCGCTTGATTTTTGTGATATATAGAAGCATACCGTTAGAATTCTGTGTTGAGCATCCTGTGACTCTTGATGGTCATTCTGAGGGCAACATTGACAAGGGCTCAGGGAATTTGTCTAACGAGTCCGACAAGAACTGACCTTGGAAAGAGTTTGCGCTCAGTATAATGTAATTCAGTTTGTCGTTTCATGGTGAGGTGTCTTATAAAAACCGATGACTTTCAAGTTCACTGTTGGTATCCTTCTAAGGGCTAGAGCCCGATGGTAACTTTGTGGAGTTCTTTCAGCAGTCTTTGTATCTACAGAAGATCATACGGTAGATAAAATAAAGAACAAGCTTATAATATACAAATGCTTGTTCTTTAGCTTTGACCTATCTGGATGTCTGCATCGCTGTTGAATGATGTTGAACAGATCAGATAGATAAGCACACCCCCATACAATTCCCACTCTGCTGAGGCGGCCGGCCAACAACATCATTGCCGGGAAGCTACTGTTGAGCTAACGTAGGGATACGCAATTCACAAGACAAGGCACTTTTCTTGAAAGCAAATGATTCCACTTTCACTGTGTCCATGCCATTAATTATTACTTTGCCTGGTCTCAACAAACTTTTTTATGATTTTAATCCATCCAAAAAAGATAAGAGAGGTTTTGTGTACAAACGCTTTAGATTTGGTTCCTGGGGGAACC
This sequence comes from Gadus chalcogrammus, assembly GCF_026213295.1. Lineage (NCBI taxonomy): Eukaryota > Metazoa > Chordata > Actinopteri > Gadiformes > Gadidae > Gadus > Gadus chalcogrammus. The sequence goes on from NC_079418.1 coordinate 22,905,189, forward strand.
TAATTAGCGTGAGCGCCCCTCAGCTCCAACCAAAGTCTTCTTAGAACAAACGCTTAGAAGCAGCTGCTTTGAAGCCCCGCGCCAAAATGTCTGCGTGTGGGACCACGTGAAGCACCACGACACAAACACCACCTTAATACAATGCTCAGGTCCAAATGTTCTCATCTGACTTTGAACGGTTCTCATCCAAATACCGACCCTTCAAGAGACGGCCCGTCAACCAGGACAATGTGTGAAGGGGTTAGGCCGATAATTGGGCTCACGGTGCATCGTCACATTTACATAATACAGTTTCAGTATGCAAATAAACTGAATGCAAATGAAATTAGGTGATTCTTCTGCGTAGCTTTGGCCTGATTTGGGGCTCTGAGGTAAGGACGCATAGGGAGTGTGTGTGTGTGTGTGGTGGGAGGGAGGGGCGGCGAGTCTGGCAAGACTGTTACCTCTTCCTTCTGGACGGAGGGGCAGGGCGTCGGGGTGACCTCTGGGTCCGGCGGCGTGACGGCCTTCTCCCACCGGTCGGCCATGTGGGTGACCTCCTCCAGCTTCTGCTCACAGCTCTTGTGGGTGTTGAGGAGCGTCAACTCATAGAACTCCTGGATATCTGGAGGAGGAGGAGGAGGAGGGAGAGGGGGACACGGCTGTTACTAAGGCTGTTACTGACTGTTTACCATGTTACTGTTCCTCCTTCCTCTTTCATGAGGCTCCACATGAAGTGGAAGTATTAAGATGTATATTCTTCCGTCATTATAGGAGCAGAAAAGCCCACCCTGCTTAAAAAAACAAATCATGAATGAATGAACCTTTTTGGGCAAATGTTCTGGAAAAGGCACCTAAAAGAGATGTGTTTTTTTGTATCGCTACGTTTGTATGTTGTTTTTAAAACCCCAAACAAAAAGTTAACCTTTCCCTGAAGGTGGAAGAAATCATGATTCTTGGCTCTTTCAGATAAACTTGGTTTTACAATGTTCAGGTTATTTTTATACTGTACTTAGGAAAACCTCACGTGCAGTCATGTCAATATTTGGGAATTCGGATTTAGGAAAGGTATGCTGTGTATCAGTCACATTTAGGATTTACCACTAATTGTTAAGCTCTAACTCGTCTGTTCTCCATATTCCAGAGGCTGCTTGGATATCTTTGACATCTCTGATTAGTTTAGTGCTGCATGCAGCGCTCACTATTGCTCTTCTTAGGTTTTATCCTTTCTTTCTTGATTATTCTCTACAAACTTTGGACGTATATCCATCCACAATTGTTCACCTGGAGACTCCATTACAATTTTAAAATGTTCAGATTAGCTTTGAATCGCACGCTTCCAAGGTGCCATATTATACCAACAGATTGTACGGCTAAGCACACTGACAACTGGTGGCATAATGTCATCTTTAAATATATACATTTTACAATGGAAGTCATTGATGTTGTTTAATGTCATCTCATTGAAGACCCATTTTCCGCTGCTGTCATCATGTTCTTTACATAGACCTGGTGAGGTATGTGTGTGTGTGAGAGAAAGAACAGTCTTAAACTATGTGGCTTTACTAAAACATATTTTCAACCTCACTTTGCACTACCTCACTCACCGCATTTTCTGCAGGAAATGCATTTTCTAGTTGGTACTTGTTTATTTATAAAGTCATTCTTGCTAAACTGCCCTCTTACGTTTTCTTACGTTAAAGCAGATATCTGACCACTGTCATTTTTGCTGCTGCTGCTGTTGTTCATCATCATTTATGTCACTTGCGATGCTTCTATCTTAGTTTAATGCATCTACCTTCGCCCAGTCAGAGGTTACTGATCTTAACAAAGCTAACCTAATCTAAAAGGTAAAAATAAGGAATACTAAATATTATATTGATGTCTTTTTGCTGAAAATAAAATTCTTACTTTGCAGCTGTACTGCCTGAGACTATATAAAGTTCTATCTGATCCTGTGCAGTTTTCATAATCACACATGATACGCTTTTACATATTCAATCAAGGAGAGAACATTTTGTAATTAATTTGTTCATTCGTCACTGCTTTAAAAGGTCACCACCATATGAGTCCAAAGCAGAAAGCAACGAACAGTGTATTATTAGCAGCAGACCATATGTATTTGACAGTAGACGTCCTGCTTTTTTTCGAGCTGATATTCTTCCTTAAATGGCTTGCTGCTTATCCACCTTGAGAACAGCATATGCCTGGAACAAACTTTAGTTTTTTTGAGAAACCCCTGGCTACGCGGAAGTGGTTTATTTCCCTTGACAGAATGCGTACCCTCTACTAGAAACTTCAGGTCAAACCCACTCTGTGTCTCTCGGCTTATCGCGCTGAAGGAAAAACAAAGCCTAGAATGTAAGGGATTTTGTCCAGGGTTTACATCATGTTCTGAAGAAGTAACAATGACTTTACAAATACCAACAAAAAAATAAAACCTAAGCTTCTAGTTGACTCCAAATTCTGTTATGAATTGGGGCCCCACTACATTTAGAAGATAAGAGATGTGGAATGAAGACTTGGAAAACAAGCTCCATGTTCCTTCACGGACGAACAACAGAAAACCATTACGAATACAACTTTCTTCAGCTGGCTGCCAGTAGTTCCAGAAAGCTGTTTCCATGTTCGATTACCGCCAACAGAATCAAACCCAGGAGGACAATTCAATATCAAATTCTGCGCAACCAGGATGATATTACTAACAGTAATTCCAACAATACACATTCCTCTTCCATTTCCTTCAGGCAATCAATAAGCATAGATAGAGTTTATACGCTTTTTATAAATTTCATATAAATTAATGCACAAATCCAGTGGATTGTGAGCTTTGTTGTGCTGTCTCTCCTGCATCATTGTACATAGCAGTATCTTGCCAGTTCACAGCCCTACATCTTCACACAAAAGCAGCATAGCTGACTTCAGAACCAGACAAGCAGCACTACAGCCCTAAAACATGTGTATTGAATACACTTTGATGGAATACGCTACACTGTACTCCACACATAAAACATGCACAGCAACACAAGTTAATCCAAAGTGGAAAAGCTTGTCCGCTAATTAGGGCGAAACAAAGCATTCACAGAAAACAAACTGCTTCCATCTGCTTCAGGATAATCATTTTCTAGTGGAGATATAAGATGAAGCATAAATAATAGATAAACATACACATCCTTTTTTCCGTTGCGTGCATCGTTTCATTTTCTAGCCCTACAAAACCTTGTTTATTTAAACTAGTATATACACTCTCATCCAGCCAGGTAGTCTCTCTCATAATGGCAAAGGAGTACCGTCTGAACCCCATTTTGATGTTGTTGCATTACAAAAATAAAGGTCACCAATACTTAATAAGAAATAAAGATGTTTCCCGCCCTGATTTAAGCCTTGCATCATATTGGGCCAATGAATGCTCCATACATTGAGCAGAACGTGGAGCAATGAAACGACATGAGAGAGCCTGTTCACGCGGGGTATATTAAACGCTGGCCTGGACAGCACTGTAGCTCACAGGCTCCCGGTTTTCTGAATCACAGAGTGACTCACTGCGGCACACGCTAAGCTGCATTCAAGGTTCCCTCACGTGCTAGACCCCACATCTGGCCGCTTCATTATAATGTCTACCACGGACCCAGCTCCAGAATTAGGGTGCAACAAGTGTGACTCTGTGCGACAATCACTGACCACAGCCATTGTTATCAAAGCACAGGCGTGTCTATAGAAACAGCTAACCACTTAGATCCTCAGCAAAAAGGAGGGCTCTCTCCCTCCCATCCCCTCCCCTCCACCTCCCAAGTATGGAAAGGCTCCTGAAGTGATCTACCACTGCGCTCCAATGCCCTGCCCCTCCACACTAAAGTCCCATTTATATTTAAATGGGCGTTAATAACAACACGCCATTAGCATTCACCACCAGCCACTGAGGGGCTGCGATGTTTCAATCCCAAACACACACAAAAGATCCCAGACTTTCCCTTCTGCACAAGACACTCAGGAAACAATGGCGGCCTAGATGATATTTACGTTGACAATTCCCGAGAGAAACTGCGAAATCTTGATCGTGGATTGCAGGGAGCCAAAATGCAAAATCCCCCAGAAGATGTACGCAGGTGGTGTGCATTGTATACAGAATGCTGTAATAATGCTCAACGGAATGTAGTTTGTTTTTAGCAATGTTTGTTTTTTAGCATACGTTAGCAATGTAAAGACCCCAACAGTTCAGTAAAGTTAACCAGCTACCGCTAAATCCCTCACTGAATGGAAAATCACATGAAGAAGAGATGCTGACCAACGTTGATGCGTAATCAGACTTTTTTAGTGGATATCCAAATGAATTGTAAATACACAGACCAAAACAGACAAAAGCAGTATTCCTCAAGGAACAAATGTGAGACATTGTCTAACAAGGGGACGACATGGATGCAAGATGTCAATTCAACGCAACTTACTGTGCAATGCGATCCTTGGTCTCCCCGGTCATGTGGCGCTGCAGCCAGAGCACAGTGAGATGGCTCAGTGAGAGTACCAGATGCCCAGTATCAAGTCTAAGAGCACGCCTAATCCTCTCCACATAGACAGGACACCTGTTCCCTGCGACGCGGACTACGACCCTACATCCCAGAAAGCACATTCCCCGTCCAGCTCTGTGCTTAAAACCGCCAGCGGAAACCCCTCCAAACACACACAGACATACACAAACAAACAAACAAGTTACCATTGGTTGCTCCGCCCTCTAGGCTCATTTGAACTCAGGTCACAACAATGCTAACTGTTATGAAACTCTGCTCGCACCAGTGCCATTATTTAGTGCCAAGTTCACACACATGTTAACATAGGACCAGCAAAACGTCCAAATCCATTAATCAAACTAGAAACACACACCTTACCAGCTCCTGATAAGGAGTGCCTCCACGTTGATTCTAGGTCCTTCGCCCTGAGGGAGCAATCGCTACAACGCCGCGTTAAGGGTGGCAGCTGGCACAGTATTAAAGCCACTTGTATGTAAACACCACCACGAGCCAGCCACACAGGATCAAACTTTAACCGCACTGTGCTGTCCTTTAAAATAAGGAAAGGGGACACCATCTCACCACGGGAGGGTTCGAAGTGATTAGGGTGGTGACCCGAACCACGTCATTCCTAAAATCATGGTATTATTATTGTTACTCTTTACTGTATCCATAGCCTTAAGCTATTTAATAGGAGTTGAACTCCTTGCACTATAGGTACCCTTGCACAGAGCAAGGGTACATGTCTTAATATTATAATGAATAGCCCACAGTGTATCTGTTAATCCAAAAGGCATTATCTGTTAAGCCATGGGCTTTATCACAAAATATCATGACCCAAAATCCCCTTCTGCACTTTTTTTCAGATACCACATGAACATTAGTCACATGCATACCCAACGATATCCACAACCGATTATAGGCCAAAAACACCAAATCTTATATTACACACAGGTTTTAGGTAACACGACCTTCAATACTCCTTTAAATACACTTAATGGGTATTCAATGACTAAATCAGCAAGACACTCTGCTCTAGTGAGGATGCTCAAGCCAGAATTAAAGTAAAGTAGTAGCAAAAGAAAAAAGACAAAAAAACATAAAATGTATAATAATGAATTATTATTATTTACTTGATCAGATTATTCATTTTGGTCTGAAATAATATTTCCACACAACAGACACATACTGTGATAATATATCATTGTGATAATGAAGTATACCAAGTTAATACATAAACAATGTTGCAGAGTAAGTGGCTTCTCTTTTACATGAAATCACTATTTCTAAGCATATGACAGCAACTGTTTGCATGGTCCCCCCCCACTCCCCCTCCCTGATCAGGTTTCCAAGGCAACCATGCAGTGGAATCTGAGGTAATTTGCATCCTTCAAAAAAAGAAATTGCTCCAATATGCTTTCTCACTTGATACCTTATTAGAAGAACACACAGATTGTACACAAACATTCAACACACAGACGCACACACACACACACACACACACACACACACACACACACACACACGGGGGAGCGCCACGCTCCGGCTGTCACAATGCAGATCTGCCTCCCCCAGCGCTTACGTAATGGGTGGGTGTGGGTGGAGTGGGCTTACAGCTTGCAGAGAGCATGGCTCTTCCAGCTGCAACCCCTCCCTTCACTTCTTCCTCCTCCACAGTGACTAAGGTGCCAGATAATCCTTCCATCTCTCCACGCGCGGAGACACACCAATTATTCAGAAATAACAAATCACTCGTCACCCTTGGCTCAGTTTTGCCTCGAGGAAGTGGCCGGCGTGATGGGAGACAAATGAACGTGGGCAGGCCGCGGTGGTTTTGGGTGCTCAAAGCCGTTTTGACCTGAGTAGTCGGGTTGCTTTTGGCAAGATATCCACTAATCACGTATCCAGCAGTCCTACTATGTCATAGCAGAACTATTGGGACGAGACGGCACAGAGCCTGGGCCGGTGACCAAGCACTGCAAGGGGCAGAGTTACGGCCCCGTGCAGTTTTTTGGAAGCAACTTTCCTCAGGGGATTTTAAGTGTATCTGTATGTTCTAAGTGTGTTTACTCGTGGAACAAAATGTTCACACACTTATAATTAGCAGAATATCAACCCTAACTTCAGAAGCATCCTCGCGGTTGGATGCGGGCAGATGTTGGGGTTCACGTCGTCGTGGTAACCACTCATCCCGGGCTTCACTTCTCAAATCATCTCCTGCCTGGAGTCCTCTGAATGTGCTGCACGACGTGCACGTTACCTTGTTTTTTTACAAGCTACCACTTTCACCACTGCGGTGTGTGTGTGTGTGTGTGTGTGTGTGTGTGTGTGTGTGTGTGTGTGTGTGTGTGTGTGTGTGTGTGTGTGTGTGTGTGTGTGTGTGTGTGTAGCTTGGAAAGGGCCTCACTTAGCAGAGGATGATGATGGTAAAGAGTGGGCGGTCAACTCACATTTGGTTGAGCTCCAATTTGAAGGAAAGCTCAGAGAGGTTGAATCCAACTTAATGCCTGTGGGATCTGGTTGATATGGTAGAGGGACGCTTTTTGTTTTATTTTCGCTAAAAAAGTCAAACCCATTATATTTCACTTATAACACATTTAAACAATGGGCCAGGCCAAAGTTGAAATATTTTCCTGAAAGAAAGTAAATCCCAGAACCGCAAAAACACATAACTTGATAACCGTATTCTTGTAATCAACGTGAACATAAAGCCACTTGAATTTAAAGCCACTTGCGTTATGGCATCACCAAGGAAACAGGTTAGTACTTTTTTGATACAGCTATTCTTAATATCTCCACACTCGCTGCAGGCAAAATAAAACAGAGATAGAGATGTAATCAGAGGAGGGAAACATTTCAAGATGGACGTTATGAGGACTTAGAACATAAGGGGTATGAGGTTGCTAGGCTAAATGAAACGCACGCACAAGTCCAGGTTCGCCGTCAACAAGGCCTCCAAGCCAGGCTTCGCAGTCTTCTTTCATTTGTCCTTTGTGAACGAACAAGGCAACAAAAGTGTTGGTTGTAATAGTATGCATGACGTTTTAACGGGCATCGCATCGTGTGAATTCCCAGCTCTGTGATTGGCGATGTAATGGAAGTAGTGCTGTGTTTTATAGCACTACTTACTCAATGTTTTTTCCCAATTGACTTTTATCGTTTAATCTGAACATCACAAGCGGCATATGCATAAACGCGTGTGTGTGTGTGTGTGCGTCTATGTGTGTGTGTGTGTGCACGTCTATGTGTGTGTGTACACGTGACAGCTTATGCACATTTCTAATGACGTTTGGGGCGGTCGCACAATGATAAGAAAAGACAGGGAGAGTAGCAGCAGAAGCCTTGGGTAAGTACCGTAATTGATGATTCATATCCCATTTTGATAATGCTGTGCAAGACACACACACACACACACACACACACACACACACACACACACACACACACACACACACACACACACACACACACACACACACACACACACACACACACACACACACACACACACACACACACACAAAGTTATTGTGTCATATTGCTACACCTGCGTGAATGGCTGCCTTAAGAAGAAGAATTCCAGCTTGTGAGGCACAGGCAACACGTCACCCTGTTAAGGCAAGGCAGGGTCAGTGGATGTGTTAGTGTTCATGGCCGTAGAAGTAGGTGGGATAGGAGGAATTATCGCCGGGGGCAATGAGGGCATACTGCATAAACTTTCATCCTCCTATAGGCAGTGGCGTTAGAGCAGGGGACAACCATGGTTGTTATGGAAATAATGCAGCAAAGGGATTCACTGCAGAGACAATAAGCGCAGTTCAATGGACGATCCTCCAGGTCACTTATTGATTTTTGCCAGAATAATTTAACTGCGTCCCATGAATCAATGACTGAATAAAGAGGGGAACTGTATTTATTTTTGTGCATAGTATTCCATGAACCACAGTTATGATGAATTCAGCCTTAGTTTCAGGCTCATAGAAGAAGCAAGATAAAGAAAGCGACAGATGCTACAGTTAGCCTTATAGCTCCCTCTGTTGGAGATCTGGTTGTATTTTAGTATGATATGACTGCATCTACATAACATGTAGATAATAACATAAAATAATAAGAATATAAAGGTTATGAGGATAAGTCAAATAAATACTTTAAATAAACACTACTACTACCACCCCCATGTGAGAAAAAAAAAAATTCCTTCCTCCCACACAACTTAATGCCATCATACTTGCATGCGTCATAGCACAATCACAGATTTACGACTCAAAAGCCCTGCTGGTTATACCATCCTCACATACATATATTCACATACATATATTCACGTACATGCAAACGTGAAGCACACAATTACCTGTAAGCACATACATTAGTACAACTATGGTTATAGTCATTAGAATTACACTGCAAAAATGGATGTAATCCCTAGCCTGCTGGGTTTCGACCTATCCTCTTGCACGACATCCGTCGTGTCCAATCGTATCTTGCTTTCATGTCAAATGAGTCATGCATGAACAGCATTCATTCTATGAAACAGTTGTCACTTTCAGTTGTTCACACACATTCGTTTCTCACACACGCACACATTCGCCACAAGATGGCAGTCCATTCCAGCTCAACATTTGTCTTCATACCAAGCTGCACCTGTGCTCTATTGGCTACAACATTACCTATTTATTTAGAACCATTCACCTGGACGTAGCAATTCAAGATCAAAGTTACGAACACTGTCAAGACGTTTTCATGTACAGCTCACCTCATGTGCTATCGATACATGCATCCCATGAAGCGATTAACCATACATGACAGAAAAATTAATACAGGGATTGCTTGAGTCCGTGCCTCCCGGCTTCACTAAGCCCCCCGAGATAGAGAGAGGACTCATGTAAAAAACATTTGTTGTAGCCTTCTTAGCAACCACACCAGCAGATGATGATGTAGACGGCCTAAAGCCCTACAAGAGTCCCATAATCCATTAAGCACACAGGAAACACCCTTAAAGCCAGCCCATGACACCCGGGACCTTTGACACGCAGAGCAAATGCGAGCTGCACTTCAAGTCATCACTATCATATCATCCTCAGACTTTGATTACATGTGTTAATGTCATATTTCCAATCACTTTGAATGGAGAAATGAATACAGTGCATGTGACGTGACTCAAATGAAATGACTTAAAAAAAAGAACATAAGAAAATCAATAAAGCAGATCCTCCCGTCAGACCCTGTAGCCGAAGAATGGAAGGAGCTTTTTTTCCCCAGACACAAAACTATTTACAACTACAGTGAGTGAATGTTTCCGGGCATATGAAGTCGTCTTCCCATCATCCTTCATTCTGATGGGAGAACCTGAGCAAAATTCATTATTATATAAATTAATACTGAAGCAGGGGAAATCTCAATCTCTCTCTCTCTCTCTCTCTCTCTCTCTCTCTCTCTCTCTCTCTCTCTCTCAAAACCACAGACCAGTCTTCTGCCTAAGTCTGGATGACAGATGGAGCTCATTGAGAGCCCATACAATATACAACAGATCATAAAGACATAATGGAGTGATCGACCGCTGCCATCAGCATGCTCGCTTTGTGCTAACTCCGCCCACTTTAGAACAAATACAAGTTGGCAGAAAGCAGATATAACTGCTTAGTCATGACGTTTAGGTAGATATAGTTGTCGAAAGAGAAAGCCAAATGCTGAGATACAAACAATTAACAGAAACGAGAAATTATGGCAATAGACATTGGGTCTTTCAAGAGGAAATCCCATTTGTTTGGTCGTCACTGACTCCAGTTGGGTCAATCAATAGTCCAAGATGCTTTCAGGATCCTACGCTCAGATGTGGAGCTCAGACCCTCCTGCTTGCTGTTCGAACGCATTAGAAATGTTAAAGCATTTGCACAGCAGGGAAGAGGATGTTTTGTAAATGAGATCTATTGCAGGATTAGAACTTTAATAATCTAATGTTGGAGTTATTTTATAGCTCTAATCCAAACATCTAGTAGGGAATAGCAAAGGGATAGGCAGCAAAACGCTTTACTCAAAGGGTTTACATATCAAAGAATAAAATAAATTGAATTGATACAAATGATCATGCTTATTTGGGAAGATGTGTGCAGATGTTAGATTTCTATACCTATTGCACCACCTGAAACTGGGCTTGCAATATTTTTGAAACGCTTGATTCTCAAATGTGGTGTTGAAGAAAAAAAGAGATGTTCAATCTAAAAAAGCTTAAAACAAAGTTGCTGGTGCTTTAAAAAGCCCTTTAGTGGTAGCCCGACATTGTATTCAACAGATCAAAACCTGAATGCTGCAACAGAGCCAGAGGAGCGAGTCTTCTCTAAAATGACATCAAGCCCGTCGTTCCACTGGAAGCGATGGGACCGGTGAACGGGTTAATCCACATGCGGATCCACTCTGTAGTGGCAATGGGGGGGGGGTGAGGGAGGTGAGCGCCTGCCACTGGCCAGATTATACAGCACCTAATGCTTTGTAAGATGATTACATCTATTTCAGGAGGCATTTGTCCCGCGACCGAGTTGTATCTGTGTTTTGATTGCATCGCCTGCCCTATTATTTGTGGGCGACACATGCCTGCTGGAGGTGACTGAAATGATGTCCAGGCTCCAATGTCCGTCCCCCCCGTCCCCCCCGGGTCGTAAAGGGGTCGGGGAAGTAATATACGTGTGATGCATGCTGGCTATTAATCTGGCTGGGAATCATGACAGGCCAACAATGATCCATGATAAATGAGGCTGTGGGAGAATGTGTGTGACCCCCGCATCGTGTCCCATCTCACCACACCCTGAAGCGAGGGGACGTGGTCTCCCCCTCTGCTACATTACCATGGGTAATAAAAACTATGACATAACAAATCGTTTGAGGGAATAATTGGTTAGGAGAAGCACACTTGACAGATTGTCCACGGACGTTCTAAGTGTTAGACCGGTATGTAATTCTAAAACGGCAGGACAAATGGTTTAAAGAAAAAGGAAATTATTGGATTGGATTCTAGAACCAAATTTGCTTATGTACTTCAAGCATCCCAAAATGAGTAGCAAGTGAAACCAAACAAACTAATTTGTATATAATGGCTTCCCACTTAATTCAAGAAAAAGAAAAAAAAAGTAAACGGTTTAAAATGGGTTTCCGTCATGAATCACACTACCTCTGGATATTATTTATATTTTTCTAATATGATGTAACCTGGTCCTATTTTACACATTTGTGTACGGGAGGGTGTATTTGGTCAGGGAGGGATGGGGCTAGATGTTAGACAGTCTATGACACACACAGAGAGAGAGAGAGAGACACACACACAGACAGAGAGAGACAGAGACAGAGACAGAGACAGAGACAGAGACAGAGAGAGAGACCTATTTTTTACATATTTATGATACTATTTATTAATTTTAAGACACTTATCAGGAGTGGCACCTTCAATTCCGTTCTGTTAAGACAATGTATTCAATGCAAGGACAATAAAGTTTATATTCTATTTCACCTAGATCGATAAGGTCTACGCAAATACGTAGACCTTTTTCATGTGACAGATTATAAAGGAACGCACAAAGAACAACAAAGGGACTTCTAGGGCACCGGCACACACAGACTACTACATTCAAACCGATGGACTCCCCGGCTCTTGAGTTTCACTCTGAAGCGCTGAGTGAGCCGGATCAGGGTGTACCATCCAGGACCTGAAAACTCTGGCATATTCCTTCCTGTAATCCTATCGTCCAACAATCAAAACGGTGGCATGTGAGAATGATGACGCTGCTGAGGGAAGGAGCTCTGCCAGGAAATCTCAGCAGCACTATTCATCCTGTGCGCGTGTGGGAAGGCTCTTCCCGCTCTCATGGCCTGGCTCAGCAGCACCAGCCCGGCTGTACACTACTTTTGTTGACATCACCGGCCTGGGTCAAACACCAAGTAGACCTATATAACAAACCTAGAGCAGCACACTGACGTAGTGCGGGGCCAGGTTCCTGTTGGGGGATTTTGTGGGATTTTAGGGGGAATAGGTGGTATTTTAGTAGGAATAGGACTCCAGTGAGACTAGACTGGTCACTGGCACTTGGAAGAGCCTTGTTAATATTCAATAATGTCTAGGTTTTGTGAGGTTTACGTTAGAGGAAATATTTAAATAAAACAGGTAGAGAAAAAAGAAACCAGTCTAGGTAGCCAAATGCCCACATTGAAAAACATTATTTTTAGGACATAAATTGCTTTATACAGGCTACAATAACATCACAATGCTAAAGGTGAAGTAATTCACACTTTAATAATGAACTCTTACACCATAATCCAAAAATATTCAAAATAAAAAAGGTAAGAAACAACACAAAATGAAAAAATAATAATAATCTAATAATAATTTCCTTTACAGAATGGCGGGGCCTCCTCGTAATGAATAACGTTGAACATTCCAGCTGCTTGCACTGATCGGCCGTTCCCAGAGCGCCTGAGAGCACCAGAGCTACTCTGGCCCATTCAGGCCAAATGAGCTTTAGTTTGGACACTTGGGTAGGTAAGTGCACTCTTCAATGAAAGCAGTTACGCAGTCCATTATAAACCTTTTACGGTCGTGGTCGGTCACAACCCCTGGGAAAGAGGGAGGACAGGTTGATACTGGGACCTGCTGGACAATATGTTTCCCATGTCTGGACTCTTGCCATACATTCCTGTGTGTTGGGTCTGTAAGCTTCCATTTCATTTCTAGCTAGTCATCAAACATGATGCGGCAAAATACTAAAGGAAGAAAACGCCATGAACGCTGTCTTACAGTGTTCAGACTAAATATATACATAATGAGCAATAACAATGTGACCAAAAGCCTACAAAAAAACCTGTTATTGTAATTGCTAGAAAAACTGCAATAAAACACAACATTTTCAACTTTCCTGTAACAAAAATCATCAAATTTATAATTGGATGATTATCATTCCAATCAGGGGGATGCATTCTCATCAGCGACTCTGGCTACGGTGTGATATCCACCAACGTGCCTTCCTTGCACCAATACAGCGAGACACATTTCTCGTAGCCTATGGGTAACCTACTTGGCACTAAATCAAATTCTGATTACGATTCCTCTTAGCAGTTTAAAAATAATATCCACATGCCACAAACCAAAAACCCTGCTCTCAGATCCACCGCCGCAAGTGAAAAAAAAACAACAAGAGGCATACGACCAGGCAGACAACGTCAAGTACTGCCCCGTCAGCAGAGTTAAAAATAACACAGAGAGTCTGAAACCTGGAATTATGCTGCGCCAGAAAAGCTAAATAAACAATTATGAGACACACGGCAATGATGGTTGTTGTGACGTATTCGCTGGCCTTGACGGCGCTATTGAGCCGTCCCAACAGATGTTGTAGGACACTGTTTCTCCATTACCTGCTCTTCAATTGTATTTTGAGGAGTAACTATTGACAGGGTAAGTTCTACCGCGGTGGTTGTGAAAACTCGTTCCAGGTTTTTATTAAACCAGTGGGAACCCAAGTTCCCAATGATGCTATCTATTATAACGAAGTGTGGTAGTAATAGTCGCTGTTGCATATTTTGTATTTCTTTTCACAGAGGCGTTAATCAAAAGACAATCAAAGGTGTTGCTCAGAACACTAATTATGGGTCTATAACATTATGTACAAGGGCACGGATAGTGGACTTCACTAGTGAGGATAACTCACATTCACTATTGCTGGTGCTTTGACGCAAATCAAATTAAAACGAACTACCTCCAAAATTGTAATGTTGTGCGCTGCATCCGTGTCTGCCCTGATAAGATGGCCATGTGAAAAGGGTCCCTGGTCTACTAATCACTAGTTCACTAGCTTAGTGTTCCACCTATGCCCTGGTATATGACAGTATCAGAGTCATAATTAGTGTGATGAGCCTGTGTCTTTCCTACCATGACACTGTAAAAAAGGGTCTGATGTGATTATAGATCAGGGGGGTCTGATGTGATTTGTTTTGAGAAACCAACCCCATTGAATGAAAAATAAAACGGGGAAGGGGACAAGGGGGTGTGTTTCGTGGGGGGGGTTGCCACGGTGCCAAGCTCCCCCCAACTTACCGAGAAGAGCCTCGAAGAGGTTGCTTTTGAAGATCAGCATCACTCGCTGGATGGCCGTCCGGAGAGCGTCCTCCTCTGGCTTCCGTAGCCGGGAGCAGTACTCCTCCAGAAGCCCCAACGCCCGGGACGTGTCTGCAAGCAATAGGGTGGGGCGGGGGGGGGCAGACAAGGCATAGGTTGTTCACTTGGAAGACTCAAGCACTTTCAGCCGCTTTGTCAAATTGGTGGGGACATGTTACTGCTGCCACTGTTAATATTGATTGGCTGGTCCTTGCAGGGTTAATGCTGACATTTGGATTCACATTTTTGAGTGCACATTTTTGTGAGCTGGAAACAGAAGTCTTTTTTCACATTGTCACATAGAATATCAGCAATTCAAAGAATCTGGATAAAACAGCATTTTAAAAAGACTGAAACTTCAGAAGTCATCCAGCTCACCCTCCTTTTGGATAAGCAATCAATCCGAAGTCATGAATCATCAACATCATTATTTATATCCCAAGACCAAAGAGAATCTCACCTACTGATGCATATAGGGCTAAGTGTGTAGATCCTGCTCGTTTTACAAATGTGTGGATTAAATGTGTAGAATGTTCAAGATCTTATAAAAGTTACTTCATGATCAAAATAAATTCTCCTGCATATATGAACGTAAATAATTCCATAAAATACCAATTAATCAGGAAGGAAACGAATGTCACATTAGGGAGTAAGATTGCATTGTTTTGTATGCTATAGTTGTTGGTGGAGAATGTAACTTACCTTTTTTCCTAACAGGCATGATTGACTCCGTACGCCACTTTTGCTTTAAAAGCACGCCAGTTCAATCCTCAGTTCATACTCAACAACTTCATTTCGTCTGGAGAAGTAAAGTCATCGGGGGATCGAGGGGAAGTGTGCAATTTGCAGGAGGGAAGTTCTACTGCAAAACAAGCCCGTCTGCGGTAAGACGAGCGGCGGATAGGATGGGGTGATGTAGGTTATCCACTGCCATGACTCTCCTCGTCAATAGTCCACAAGCATTTCGCCAAGAAACGAGGATACAGGCAGCGAAGAGACCCGCGAGTGCACACACCACAAGCCGTAAAATCCTCCTCATAGTTGACCCAAAAGTAAGCTGCAGCTGGTTGTGCTATTCCATGACGATGGGTGTGTGTGCCTGTGTGTGAGTGTGTTGACAGGTGCAATAGGCTTGTCCGAGGTATGATCCGGCTGATCCTGGTGGCTCACTGTGCACAGTAGGAGTTTTTGATGGTGTCGCCCGTACCGCCTTTCATCCACACCACATTTTGGCATTGAATCGTATTGGCGTCGTGCCAAAATCGTGTCTACACCTGAAACTTGTTATATTCTGTTATCTGAATATTCCCCACCCTCCCCTCCAGAAAAAAAATGTATATATAGTATTGTGTACCACGCCCAAAAAAAGCCGCAAATCCACGGAACTAAACATTAAAGTTCACCCACACAGAGCGCTGGACGATCAATAAGAGAAATATAAACAGCGTCTTTTTCGCCGTGTTTGCTTTAGAAAACGTCTCCGACACGCCAGCCTCTGGAGCTGGTCGGGCGGCTTTAACTTGTGCTGGAATGCGTTTTTCGCTTCAGACAAGTTATTCTCATCTTTGAGATACAACATTTACAGTGACTAACTATTGTCGCTTCAATTTAAAAAAAACATGCATGGCCCAATGGGAGAGCTAGCCATCATCATGCTAAACAACAAGGCAACATTACAAATGAAGAGATAGGCTTTCCCGGCAGTGCGACGCCTGTAGGAGAATACCTGCCTGCCAACAGTGGGAGAAACACAGCAAATGCATGGTTCTCCAATGTAAACCCGTATTTACATGGTCCATGTATTTATGTGTATTAGCTAGACATGTCCCCCGACCAAAGCGGTGTTCCCCGGCGGGTCGCTGAATCCTCGCACTGCCACATTTTTATTCCTTAATTACGTGCAGCGGCATTGGCAGTGGGAAGTGACAGCATCACTACCAGTTTTAACTTACCTTAGCAACGACGCACAGGCTGGTCGCTCGTTATCTGTTGCCCGCCTCGATTGACAGGAGGCGGCGGCCAATCGGACGGCGGGATTTCTTGTCGCATCGTGAAGTGTTAGCCAATCCTAAGAGCGGGCCTTTGGAGAGGTTAGAGTTTAACCGTAGCACACGTGTTTGGCTGCATAGTGCATCAGAAAGGAAAGGAAAATGGGAAGGAGTAGGATTTGCCTGGAGCACAGATTGAAGGGAAAGTCTGCTGAGGAATGAGGGCCGACGTGTAAAAGATAACAATACATTTTACCTTTTCAAAAATCATGAACCGTCATGAGAATATTTTCCTTATAATATGCATAATTTGAGAATCTCTCATACTTCTCTTAACATGGTAGCCAAAATTATATATATAACTTTGAATAGCTGTTTAATGTTTAGCACTAAATCAGATGACCAAATTAATATTGACCCAACCTGTTACCCATGACGATAAAATTCTTCACTTGAATACTCATTTCGAATATTTATTCAAATCGCGATTATTGAATGCCCATCATGAATTGTTTCAATTTCAAACAAACAACCAAATGAACAAAACACAATATTTATTCCATTGTATATGATACTTTTATTTGGCATTATGGCAGATGCAGGTTCATCATGAACATGTTCAAACCATGGACCTAGGAACCTATAAAGGTTAAAACACACGCAATGCATTTGCCTACTTCCTGTTTTGTATTATTTCTGAAAAAATATATACATGGATTTTTCGTTTAATGATTATAGGCCTACTATTATTGCTTAGTTTTATAAATGTAGGCCGCTCAATACTGAATCCAAAATTCATCGTGGCGATGACTTTTCTCCTTATGGCCAGGACCACCACACTGCCCCCAAGTGGATATAATCAGAACTTCAAGGATTCTGAAACTGGTATCAAACAGTATAATAATCTAATAATCAGGTCTGAAGAACACTGTGATTAGCACTTCAAACAATTGTACCCAGGACACGGCTGTCATGAACCATTTTAGCAAAAAATGTCTGCTACATTTAAATACCCTTCCACATTTAAGAGCAAAGTTTGCCAGAATAAATCTTAAAATCACGAAGAATGTTAGAATGAAGTTACTATGATTACACTTCAGTGAAGACTGTTGTTTATTTTAGTAATAAAAAGGCCTCACACCAACAAGAAATCATCCATATTTTTTCTATATTACAAATAAGCTGCATATTGTGCCCCTTGTGAATTGTACAACTGCATTATCAGATTAAAAATTTGGATACGCATTAAATTGCTTTCGAGCTCCTAGTGTGGATGAAAACCTTTACCAAATGTCCATTTAGCCCAAGCTCTTCTCCCACCTTTGCAGCTTTCTGGGCTAGTCAACCACCAATGTAGAATGAGTTGCCAATAAAAAACCCTCACCAGGCAGCATGTCTTATGCTTCCCCGCATTACTACCGACACATTTAACCATACATGGATTATTTCTGTGTGTTTGATTTGAAGATTATTAAACAGGATTTTTTTGTTCCGTCCCTTCATTAAGCAACCAATCCTAATCATTCCCCTTGCAGTGGTTGCTGGTGTTGTCATTTAATGCTTGGAACATCCCAAGTTATTACTAAAAGCTGATACATCCTTACTAGAAAGCTTGCACCATGCACTGCACATGCATACACAATTTTGTCGTCTATGCAGTCTCATTTAATGGAACTCGAAAGTTTCTTATCGTAGCCATGAAGTAACCAAATGTACATGTATATCATGCAGTGAGCAAATCTTCACTCCACTTGTGAATTGTTTTCATGTACTGTTTATTGAAGTCATGCATCGGTCAAATAAGGAGTATATGACAATGGTCTTTAAACAAATCATTCACGATCATAAATCAGTGATGTTTTGATTCTGGATTAAAGTGATTTGACGATATAAAAATGGTATATCAAATGGTGTGTGTGTGTGTGTGTGTGTGTGTGCGTGCGTGCGTGCGCGTGTGTGTGCGTGCGCTCTACTGGAATGTTAATCATGCAAGTATCATACATAGGAATGACTCACTTTGCCTTGCGTAACAAATTAACAAGATGCACATTATAGTCTTCAGTTAATGGTTCCATCTGTTATGTTCCATATATATTATTGCTTCCACACATGTATTTTTTAACTTTCCATTTAGTTTAAATTCACTTGGCCCGGCTTTTTGCCACCACAAATGTTCTCAGAGGCAGAATGTCTTCCACCCATTCTCCCTCGGAGCCCATCATCTTCTCCCATAGGTTGGTTTCAGGTTCAGAAGAATCCATCCAGTCTACTTCTCCTCCATAACTTTTACCTGAATGGGCCGACAGAGGAATGGTATTGTTGCGACTTTATGATCACAACACTATATCATTACAATTTAACAGTACATCACACGACATTTAGAAACACATTTAAAAAAGCCTGCATTCCCATAAACACACAGTACTTGCTGCTAACGTGCCTATTTAATACAATAAAAAAGTCACCTCGCTATAATGGTGTCCATGATGGTGCAATAGCATAGCTTTAGAGTCCAGTACTATATGGTGTCCGTTCACTGAGATTCATATAGTAACCTTATGAACATTAGCTCAATGTCACAAAATAACCCTCGATCACCGCACTCCGGACAGTTTCTGGTCAGAGAAAGGCGCCTCAAGAACCTCAAGAAGATCTAGCAGTGGACCAATGGACGACCACGGTCAACGTCTCACCTGTTCCGAGACCTAGCCTGAGGCCGCCGATGTAATGGTTGTTGAGTCGATCGTGGTCCCACACCGTGATCTCGGCGCAGGCCTCTCTCAGGTCCTCGGGCCGGAAGCCGTCGTACACCATGGTGTGGTTGAACATGGGGTTGGCCGTCCGCTTCACCACGCGGGTCTTCTGCCGGCTCTTCTTGCTGGTGTCAGGGAGCACAGTGCTGCCGCAGTGGGGGAGAGGTGATGCCTGGTTAGCCCTCGGTCACACTTTCCCAACAGTGAATGTAGCATGGCGGTATTTGTGTCAGATCATGTAGTAGGGGCACGAGGGCAGGGGGATTGAGTGGATACTAGAGTGCTCCACTTTCAGCGGGTTCCCTTAATCATTTCTGCAGTCTACCCGTACCTCCTTAATGACACCGATCTGGATTCACTATTCGTCGCTTTCGGATTAAAGTGGTAAATAAAATAAATTAAAAAGCCAATAAAAACAGTCAAAGCAGGTACCGATATTGATACTACATTCCTAAGAATATAATATAAATCTTGGGAATCTAACAAGTAAGAAATGTAAAAACCACACCATTTCACAAACGGGTCGATGATGACCCCCCGGGCAGGCGGGAGGTCTTTGCAGTCCTTCACCCAGATCTGCACCTCACCCGGCTCCATCTTGGATGTCTTCTTGCCTACAGGTAGAGATGGGAGGTCAAAACGTAAACAAAACACTAGTGAACCTTCCAGATGACAAAGAGCATGGCGCTAGGCTCACCGTGCGAGGGCTGGGGGAGGTAGCGCAGGGCCACCCTCATCTGCCCCGTCTTGTTGGTGGGCTTGGAGCGCATAGCCAGCGGAGAGGGAAACTGTGACAATGGCTGGAGAAACACATTGTAAAGGTCAATTAATTTAATTGTAAATATTAATAAAGCCCCATGTATGTATATATATATATATATATATATATATATGACTATCAAGACACTTATACGTCATTAAAAACGTATATATTCAGCTGCAGGCTTGATCATATGAGATTTATGGATTTGACAGCAAATGTACACGAGTCAACATAAATAGCCCAAATCTCTTTCATGTGGTGAAGTAATGCCGATATCCAACCTGAATTTAAATTGCTAGATCACCCATACCCGTGGTGTAAGTGCATAGTCGTTTATTTGGGTGTTTGCAAAGTCCCACTCGGATAAATCCAAGCTGATCTCGCCAAGGAAGCTGTTCCGTCCAAACGTGTCATTGTGCCACACGGAGATGTTGAGGTTCTGCATTCTCAGCACTTCCATTAGGATCTTAAACTGCAGGAAGAGGAAAACTGAATAAGAACAGGATGAATAGGACAGTGGAGAGTGTCTAACCAATGAGTTTGATACTCACCGCTGTGGTTTCGCGTTTTACAAAAGACATACTATAATGCAACTTAAAAAAAAATTCACTCATTGATATGATTTAAATTAATTTGAAACACATGCAGTCTACAGTTGTTGCTAATCTTGTATCGAATGCCTTATTCTGACCTTTGGCAAACCATAGTGTAGTTGTTTCTAGTTTTTACAAGTTATTTCAATGATGTCCTACGATATCCATCTATGGCTTTAATGTCATCACACTTTAGAAACAACTGGCAATATTGTGCCTGGAGTGCAAGCAATGACTTAATAAAATTAAGATAATTTTGATTGTTGAAAGTTGAACTTTATTTAAATAATATCTTTTTGAAAAAAAGGGCTGAATATGTTAATTTCCTACATCCTTTTCGATTTTTTTTATGGCAAGACAAAACTCTCCCAGTGATATCATGCAACATGATTGTATCAACAGCCTCACAAGAAGATATCTGTGTAACAGTCTGTTGTCTACAGGGGACTGTGTTGGAAAACTTTGTATATGTCAGTACAAGAGAAGACCATTCAGGATACATTCCTTACCCTGAGTATTTCATTATAGGAGGGATTCAACGTCCTCTTCTTCACTGTGGTCTTTCTCTTTCCCAACTTGGTTTTATCAGGGACAAGGTAGCACTTGACATACCTGAAATTAAAAATAAATCATGTATCTAACATAAATTGCTTAATACTATATTGCACTGTGATGATATATCTATATATCTATATATCATCACAGTCCCTTCTCAATCCCTTTTGTTTCCTACACTGAGAACTTACGGGTCGGAGCGGCTCTTCTTGGGTTCTGCCAGCGCCAGGTCTTTGCACTGGACCACGAAGATCTGCAATTCACCCAGCTTCTGGACATAGTTCAACGCAAACTGCATTGTGCCCTGCACCTCAATGTCTCCGAAGTCTCCATTGCTGATACTGGTCATACTGCCACTGACCTGTCGTTGGAGAGCCAAACAAATAAGGAAATATATTTATGTTATTACAGTCAGGGCGTTAATGGTGCGCTTTGTGGTGGGGTTTTACTGTGTTCACATGTGTGTAAGAAAGATGATCCTTATTTTATGTCAAGTTTTGCCTTTCCATTGGTTAAAGTCGCAATGTGGGAAATTGTAATTAGTTTATTGCTTACATTTACACATCTGTAGTCAATGTTGTTCGATATTGATTTCATTAGTGTTAGATATTAAATATCATCCTATATCTGATACAAACTATAAATAAAAAAAGGCTTGCCAGCCCGAACATCGCTCTTTGTTAACAATAAACTTTACTATCGACACGCCCTGAACACCTAACACTCAGGAACTGCAAATTCTGATCTGATATATTGCAACTTTAAAAAAGCAATGACAGCCTGTAAAAATTGAAAATAATTAAATAAAAAACGAAAATACATATTGAAGCTGATTATTAATTCAAGCGAATGTTAATTATTCAACAGACGTAATTACCGGGACATTAACCTATTCCTTAGGATATTAATGAAATGGTTCAGCAAAATGATTTATGAGAATGGGTTTTTCTCATCTGTCAATATGATCATGTGACCATTTTATTCTACTGCTCCCAAAAAAGTGAAAACCCCAGTGGTATAAATGTAAGATGGCGCTTCTTTTTGCCTCTACTCTAGTCATCAAACATGATCAATGGACATTTAAGATACATCAACAAAGTGCAAGCATTGCAGTAGGGCGTGTCAAAATGGCGTGTGTCGGGTGGATGATATACAGAGGACATGGAAGCCAGGCCCGAGGAGAGGCTGAGGTTTGACACGACGCTGGTGGTCCTCCTTCTGGGTTTGGTGCCAAATGACTCGTCGTCGTCATCGTCGTCCGTCTGCAGAGTGAGAGACAAGATTAGCACACAGAGACCCACGAGCAGTGGAGCAGTGGTCAAAGCCATTGAAGTCGGTGTGTGTTGGGATGAGTCGCGTGCTATCACCTCTTCCAGCTGCTGCAGCGCGGGCACGGATTTACTCATCCTCCGAACCTGCAGGGGGTCTGGGTGGAGAGAGGCGGGCGGCACAGCAGCCCCAACTGGGGGAAGAAAAAATGCTATAATGTTTAAAATCTGTGTGTTTTATACCGGCTGGTGACAGTGGTTCACACCACTGTGGTATTAGCATATGTTGTCAAACAAACATACGTTTACATGCACTAACGTTTGTAGGGGCAGTTTCAACAGGAGGGGGGTTAATTCTGGACATGCACCAAACCTCGGATACTGAAGTTACAACCACTCAGATATACACGCACCTCAACAACCATATTTTGATTGAGTCCCTGGTTGACCTTTTGTTTTCAATGTGTATTACAACATTGATATGATGGTTCATTCTTACCGTCATCCATACTCAGATTCAGCTGTCCCAGAGAGCTGCCTTGGCCTTTGTCTTCTTCTGAGAAAAGTTTACAAGGGATTAATCTTGGTATACCAGGCTCACACAAATCAATCTGTACTATGAACTAGGACTATACTGCAATGCATCAGGGAAACAGGGAACCCCAAATGGAATAACATTTTAGGGAAGTGGTTGCTGCCATATAATGATACAATATAACATAGCAAAGTGAAAACAGGGCATATTTTACCTGTGCGTGCGCCAAGATTCTCCATGCTTTGGGACATAGGCATTTGTCTCTGTTTTGAGGCTGACCTGACAGGGCTAGAATCACCCTCATCATAACCTGCCACAAACAAAACACAATCAACTTCGGGATAAGACACCTACAGTTTGAGATTGCACTGACCTGATTGATGGCGTTTGTCATTGAGTTAAACTGGTAATCAGTGGTTTTGAAAAATATATATTGGAATGGATATATACATTAAATTGAAAGATTTCTTACTAAATATGTTAAGAAAACTGGTATATTTCTAAATCAGGGTGAGTTTATTTGCAGATATATTAACATAAGGGGTTAACCAGATGACCTCCATTGATGGTTGGATTTCTGAAATTACACTGAACAATGAAGTAGAAGAAATTAAATTTCAGGAGCATTGAGTATTTTTAAAGCGAAGAATTTGACAATTTACACTCAACAGGTTGTTAATGGGTTAGCCTTGAAACCTTGTAGTTATCCAAAGTTTGCGTTGCTGGATCCATCATGGCTATTATGATTTGTGTTGAAAATTAACACTATCAGCGGGAGTTAAGTTACATCTCTAAGTTATGTCTAGAGGAATTGAGTATAATAGTTTTAAAAGCTCACTGCCTGAACTTGCCCGAAATTCGGACTGGGCGCTGGTTGTTTTGTCTTCGTGAGAAGAGCTTCCAGCGTTTTGTGCAATCCAAGATCTGATGCGAGAATGATTACCCTCGATCATAGCCTTGCCATAGGTTGCCCCTTGGCGTTTAAGAGGACGTCGTGCCTTACTCTTAACATCACCCACAGAAACGGGACTGGAAAGGTTCTTCTCTTCCTCTTCAAACGGAGGGCGATGGGCCTTTTCGGGGGAACCAAGATAGTGCTGATTATCATCAGGAACAAAAGATCTAGCAAGAGGGTTGGGCGTTCCAGGTGGTGTTTGCTTCTCAGAATCCTCAGGAGATAGTGGGAGAGATCGGGAGATGATATCTTTGCTGGGTAAGCTAGTCGTCACCGTTGCTTTTGCTTCATGCGATGGATCTGTTCTTTGCCTAGGTGCTGGTGTTGGCCTTTCGCCCTCTTCCTTGTTGTCTTTAGGTTCCAGAGCAATGTCAATCGGAAAGGTTTTCAAGGGAGAACCATCAACAGCAGATCCCCTGGGCAGAGAGGATTCCCTGACTAGGACCTTGGGATGACAAGCCTTGGACGGACTCCTTCTGAGTTCATCGTCGGAAGAGTCTCTGGATCGTGAAGACTGAGACAAAATAGGACTAAGAGGCCTTTCGGAAGACTCACTTTCTTGGCTGAGTTTCCTCAACTGTGATTTCCCCAAACTCTTATTAACAAAGCCCTTTCCAATCATGGGTTTAGCGCTTGCTATATTGTTAGGGTTCTCTACCTCTTCATTCAGGTCTGGTTGGGAGAGGCATACTTGGCTAATGAGGTCTTCTGATTTGTCTGGTCTAGAATGATCAGCACCGCTTGATGCCTCCGTAACTTTTGCAACAATGATCTTTGGTGTGGTGTAATCTTTCTCCCAATAACCCTTGAGATCTGTAATGGTTGTGGGCTTGTCTTCAGGAAGTAGTGGGGAACACATCTCAGGACCAGACGGGCTGCTTTCCTGGAAATCTTTAACTGATCCTGCAAGAGAATCATCTGTCTCGTCATTGATGAGGATTGGATGTGCGTGATATGTGCCATCTTCTTTAGGTAAATCTAATAAGTCGTTACCACTTTCATTCTCTTGAAAGAATGTCTCGTAATGAGATTGGGCTGTTCCATGGTGCTGGGTCAATTCTGTTATAGACCCTGCGTTATCATGAGTTATGTCTTCGGCCGAGATCTTCTTATTGCCATCAGTCATAGCTTGCTCTCTGGTGAAGATCACTTTCGGTCCACTGTTTTCTTTTTCCCAGAAGGCCTTGAGGTTGGATAATTTCTGTGCCACATCTTCTTCACTTTCGGTTGGTTCCTGTTGTGGATCTGAGCCTGTGTCTAATGATGACGTGTCGCTGTCTTTAAAAGCCGTGTTTTGTAAGGCTGTGGGCTGCAGTGATATGACCTCTTTTGGCACTGGAGACTTTACTTCTTCATCGATCCAATCAGGGTTGATTTGATTGTCCAATGGAACACTGTCGGCTGATGTTGAGGAGATCCGAGGTTTTATTGAATCGTCAGCTATCTCCTCAAGGGAATCCTCTTCTTTAGTATTGTTGTCCTTGGCTTCTGCTTTGCTAAATGTCCTAAGCAACCTGCTTCTGGGAATTGGCAAAATGGTGTTGAGCATGATATCTGAAGCGGCGTCAACAGCAGGCTGTGATGTTACGTTGTCTCCTGCGCGCATTTTGAACCATTCTCTGGCTTTGGCCTGGGAATGAGCATCCTCTTCAGTACCGTTCTCCAGGTAAGAAGCCTTACCTGACTCCTGCTCAGTTGAAAGAGGCTTGGACACCTGGGGAAACTGGTCATGATACTGCTCTGATAGATCTGCAAAAGATGGGAAGTCATCGATTTGGTGAACATTTTATAATCTCAAGTAAAATAAATATCAGATAAAATGTTTTGATTATAAAAAGTATGGTCAAAACTAAATCAAAACAGAAGCTTAGGTAGGTCTTCATCCGAATAGAATATCACAATTAATTTCACATATATATATTAATGAAAAGATTCTACGTGTAAATTAAATCAAACACAAACAATTCATAAAATAACTGGCAAACGGTATTGTAAACTGTCAGTACCACTTAGTCTTAAACTAAATGATAATGTCTGTTTAACAATAAATTAGTAAATATGCAAAAATCAGCGAAGCAATAAGTAAAGTATGTTAGAAAATACATGACACGGAAGAAAAGCACCAATATGAAATGCGCATGGCAATGAAGAATAGGTGCATATATGAAGAAGGTTTATTATAGTTCATGCAGGAAAAAAAAGATTAAAAAAAAAGGTAATAAGTAGGGAACAACCATCATAAAAGGAAGCCTTTTTTTTGTGATTTTGCAAAGGGATTTATCCAAGCTTTTAAATTGTATTTGATCTGTAGTTGAGTCGGTGGCGGGCGGGTTTGAAGGAAACTCTTACCACCAGGGACCTGATGTGCACTGACTTCTGGCATCACGACAGGGATCTCCTGAGAGCCCACAGCCACCTGTCTAAGTAAAGGCCTGCACACGCCCGCGGTACCACCATCATTGTTGTCCTCCGCTGACAGGGAACCCACCACATGATCCACATCCAGCAGACTGTGTTCTCGGGGCTCCATCTCCTCTAGCTGGGGCTCACCTTGGCCCACCGCAGGGCCGAACCTCACCTGTTTCCCCAGGGCGTCCCTCCCCGTGGGGGCAGCGTCCTCGGCAGCAGAGCTCCGGTCTGGGGAGCTCTGGGGGACTGCGCCGGTGGTGACAAGAGAGTCTGTGGAGCCCTGGTCGGACATGACCTTAAGGATGCCCCTAGGGGTTGGATAGTGAGCCTGACTAGCACCGTCCTGCGATAAGTAAAAGAGTGATGTCCTTCTGTACAGGGGGAAGGGGCTGGACGTGTTGGTGTCCTCTTCTGGGATACATTCAAGGGGCTCTTGGTTTGGGTTAGTAGAATGAGATAGGGGAAATTCAGCTGAGGATAAAGGCTCTGAAACAAACGAAAGGGAAACCAGAAACCACATTACTTTGAACAGAAACCTTTACTAAAAAACAAAGTTAAGTAGCGTCCGAGTTTCTATGCATAATTTATTATGTTCTTTGCCTATATGCTTTGTTTTACATTATATGGCTACTACTGTAATTAAGTTACTAAATACAAAACAAATTAGCTCTGTGTTTCAAATACAAACACAGACTTTTTGTTTCCATGTCCTCCTAGAACGCTTTCCTGCAGAGAAAAGTCATGCAGGGGAGATTATGCCCCTGGAATGTATTTCTGTGTAATCCCAGCTAATCTTGGACCTCTGCGTATTAGAATATGCGTTAACGATAATCCCTGGGAAACTCTCACTAACAATCAACCCTCTCCCAGACAATTGATCTGATGACCTGCATGAAAACACAGACTTGAAACCCCTAAAAGATTGTCCAGAAAATAGTGAGGCCACTACTAAACAACATTTCCCAAACTGTTGAATTGTCACTTTCAAGCTACCTTCAGTGTTAAATGATTCCACAGAAAAACTAAGATTGCAAACTATGGACGTCAAAACTATTTGTGTATCCCAGACAGATTAAATGCAGGGGATCAATTATGTAATGGTCCCATGTAATCATCTATGTAAGCCTATTTTGGATAAGAAAATAGAAAAGGAAGACAAAACCATTTCAGGGAGGATATATCAGAGACGAGGGTAATGTACACTAGAAATTGCAAGTATATGCTTGTCAACCGCCATGCAGTTAATGTTCATGCTAGCCGCCACAAGTTAATATGTTAAATATTTAGCAACAGCTAAAGCACCCGCAGAACCAGCCATGATACCACTTTATTACTTACACTTACACTGGTTTGCATAGAAAATGCTCTGACCGTTTTGACTGTCAAGATGCCCGCTTTGTCCAAAACATAAAAGATGACGTTTGTTACAATATATCTGAGCAAATGATGGAGTGCAACCACATTGTTGTTCTTCGGTTGTCTGAGTTCATGGATCCAATCGAGGTTGATTTTAGCGTTGGCATTGCGGAGAGCTCACCCTCATGACGTGCAGGCGTGGGGTTGAGGGGTTTGTCCACCGCTTGCTCGTTGTTTGCACTCGCTGGGTCCCTAGTCACTTCTGGGGGCTTAGTAGGGGCAAGGGCCTCCTGGTTGAAAGGGTTCTTTCTTAGCTGCTTGGAGACAAGGGTAACGATGATGCAAGAACAAAGGTGACTGTTGTTTTTTTGTAGTTGTTTATGTTTGGCAGAACTGAATACTTTACCTTTGTGGGGGACTGTATATTCGATTTGGGTGTCTCTTTTGAAGAACCAAATGAAATCCAGTTTTCATTTCTTTATGAATAGACAAAATACAATCAAATGACTACAAAACATCAAGTGAAAAACAATAATTATCACGTTCTTCCTGCAGATACTCACGCCTACTCTCTGTAGACTTAGATAACCAATCAGATGCTTTAGGCCTGATTTCAATCAATGTTCAGGCAAACAAGTCAGGCTTGTTTACAAAGTGGCGGGTTGTTCCTTTGGAAATTCTAATCACATGACCCAAACAATCAGTGCTTTCTTTTGTATTGCCAATGCACAGTAGTTAGGCAGGAAAAGTAGGGTAACAATCTGTCTTTCTCTCTCCTGCTTAAATGATCTTAAGTGTTTTTGTTTGAACAATTTCCGGAAAAGGCTAATACTATGAACACCTGACACACACACACACACACACACACACACACACACACACACACACACACACACACACACACACACACACACACACACACACACACACACACACACACACACACACACACACACACACACACACACACACACACAGGTGACTAACCAAATGCAGCATGAACTTTATACTTATTTTTTACCCTTGCATGTGTGAGTGCAGTTTTGTGCGTGCATGTGTGTGCATGCATGTATGCATGTGTGCGTGCGTGCATGTGTGTTTGTGCATGCATTTCTGCTTGTGTGATTAGGAGTATGTCTGCTCCTCAAATTCTGTGGAAACAACCCAGAGCATGTGAGTTTGTGATCTTACAAGTGGATTAATGAGTCGAGGGCTCTTACAAGCATATCGTTTCTTTGCCCTCACTACTAGCTACAGCCATGTCATTTGCTGTTATGTGAAACAAAACCAGTAAAACTCGTGATGGACTTTACGACAACATGACGTTGTTTGTTGCATATAATTTTTTTCAGAACAATTAATATATTTTTTAGCAGTTGAAACTGATAGTTGACGCTTTGATTCCCTAATAGCACAAGAAATGTAAATAAATATGTAATATGTAAATTTAAGAACTAATAGGTTAATAAGAAATTAAATATATGAAGAATTGTACACACTGAATCAATCCAAAAATCTATTGATTACGGATGGTGAGTGATGAATCGAATTGGGTTCTGAATAACACAGTCAAAACATGTCACACACCCTAACCCATAAAGGGGAAAAGTCTCACATTCTCCATTCATATCCTGTTAAACCGACACATTTCGGATAGGTTATAAGGGTGTGGATTCTTTTTTTCTGGATGCATAAAAACAGCTTTGTGTTAGCTTCTCACGAGAGGGCCGGTAATTGACTACAGAGGGGTATGGGTCATCAGACCCAGCAGTTTTATTGCACTGATGACCGGCTAGGAAGGCATTACGTCAGCAGTCAGGGCCCCAATGTACCAGGCTGCACTATAATGACTGTACAATGCTTTTAGTTTTCTACTAGAACCTGCACTAATCGCATAATTATCCTTTTTGCTCTAGATATTATGCAAGTGTTGAGTTATTGCATTCATGGCTAGGCCTCACAGTACAAAGTTCAATCATTTCTTTCGCTTTTTTAAACCAATGTAACTTTGAATGCTTGCGTTCAAATAATCAGTCTGGATAATCCAAAACCAATCCGTAAACAACAAAAAACATGTTTGGCTCTTTTGAGAACATGGCTGAGCATAGGACCAGAGGCTCACCTTCTGTTCTGAGGGTCCTCAGGGATGAGACCACAGAGCTCAGGGGGAATGTACACCTCCTTGTTAACACTGGCTACAAAGCTTGGTTTCTCAGGGATCATCTGTGACAGCTCCACTGAAACACAGGAAATAAACACATGCACACACCAAGGTTAGTAATAGTGTACATTGGTCTATACTTTTGGCTAGATATTGTTCAATTTCAATGTATTTAAAAATATATATACATCCAAAAAAAAGTAATTCTAAAATTTTTGCACATCCCATATCTCATGAATAAACGAAAAAGCTATCTTTCCACTGATATTTTTGGAAGAACGAGGAGATGTTTAGCACATTTCTGAAATGAAAAACACGGACATTTGTAGTTTGGCGATCCATATATCAGCAAAATATCTGATGATATTAATTCTGAAATAATAAAAAGACCTATTAACATTTTGCCCATTCTTGTCATGGTAAATAGTCAAATATTTAGCAGTACGCGTCCATTGGTTTACTGGGATGTGTTTTAAGTGTTGGTAAACAAGGAAAAAACAAGCCAAATTGGAGCCCTCAAATACGGAATCATTCTCTTCCATTCAAAAATGCAGTCCTATATTTTTCAAATCTCATTTTTATTGAAGCGGGGACATTTTCGGGGACAGCCCCGGCCAGGAACAGGCCATCAGCAAATTGGACTGTCCCAAGAAAACAGGGAATTTAGCAACATACAACCAAGCCTTTATGCACTTCAAACAATAACCTGTTTTTCACCAGCAACATTTGCATGCTACTCTAGTTGGGTTGAATGAGTAGGACTACATTAGTAATTTTATTTTGCAGAATAAGAATAATCAATTGGCTCAATCTATGAGGTTGGCGATAACATTTTAATAAGGCTCAACATTGTAATCCCAGGATTTGGAACTCACCATGCCGGCGGCCGGCTGCATCCTATACACACACACATCATTCTAACCTGTCAGCACTTGTTTCTATATCCCACGGCTTAGCTTGATGACTTACGATGTCATTTAGTAAATAGCGTTCGAGGTATTTTTTATCAGTGAGCAAATCTTCCTTCACTTTCACTGCTATTCCAGACAAAACCTCCTGCAAATCCGTAGAACCCTTTACTTTTAAAAAGAAAGCAAACCAACACCCATATTCTTTTCAAAACCTGTGTGCACATGCCCAAACGCTGTGTGAATTTGTGTGTGGGTGGTGTGCACATTCACGGTTACTCACGCAGGGTGACGGGTTTGTGCTTATGCCTTATGGAGGCCCGGATGATGTCACAGCCGTGGATGCGGTCCCGATGGCGCAGCAGCTTTCTCTCGTAGAACCACTCCCCGCTCAGGTACTTCAGCAGGCCCCTGTCTTTCACCGAGCGTTGGAGGCTCCTGGGCACCAGGTCGGGAGCATAAAGCGCTATTTATAGCCGCTTTGATGCGGCGCTAGTGAAATGTGCGCACAGTCCGTGGTATTCATAGTTATTTGTAGTGTTGCTGCGGTTGGCAGTTCTTTATGCATTCTGTCTTCAGGGCAGCGACATTTCAGAGGACTTTAAAAAGTCATGTTACTTATTGTTATATAATTTAATTCATGATGGAGATACATCTCAATGACAGTCTTAGTCATAGGGCTTCAGATTGACACATTTTAATTAAAACTCGCCAATATGTTGCTCAACAAGAAAAACAATAAACAAGCACCCACACCCATACTCCCACAGGCACACACATTTTGTCATGTTCAGCAACTACCGTAATGTCGTATTTTTAACCCACTTCAGAATGCTCTTCATATAAGGCCACACTTGTTAGTTTGAGACCTGTTTTTCAATGCTTTTAAGTGGATAACACACAGGCAAGTTATCCTTCACCAACAGGAAACGACACAGGAAGGTGTCTATCTGCTGATATCTACACCGGCTGCTAAAGTCATTGATGTTGCGTCATTTGTAAAATTGCAAACACAGGAGCTGTTTGTATACAGACACTGCATACAAACAGAACTCTGAGACCACTCTGATTGGGCTACCGGGAAGTTTGTTAATGTGGAAACTAACTTTTTGAGTGCTTAAGGTATAAATTACATGTTATACCTGCCATTACCTTGCAATACCTGATGGATGCTAACTACATTTGGTTTCATTGCAATTGCACCGTCCATTGAGGATGAATCTTATTTAATGTCTGGTAACCACAAGGCAGATCCTAAATCCCTAAATCCCCTAATAAATCCCCAAGAAACGAAAACATATTTGATAAAAATATGTTTACAACTATGTCTGTTCAGAGTACAAATAGATAGATAGATAAGAACTGTATTAGTTAAAAGCTATTCTAAATGATCTTCTACATAAAATAATAAATAAATAAATATTAAATATACATATCTAAAATAATAAACATCCAATCAATTGATATCAAGCCGATAAGCGGCATCAACATGGCGGCGGGCGAGCGGACGCTTACTTGATGCGCTTCTCCTCGGCCATCTTGAGCTGGGCGTCCCGCTGCAGGACACGGAGGATGGTTTCGTGCTCCTCCTCGGTCAGGAAGCTCAGGTCGATCATGGTGCCACTGGTGGTGCTGCTGGTTGGGACGGGGAACTTCCTCTCTGATGTCCTCAGCTCTGCCTGCTGCCCTGAGCCTCCTGATCGGGTTCTCCTCACTCTGCAGCCCTCTGGAGACAACGTGGGGTGGGGGGGTGGGGGGGGACATTGTTGGGTTTTTGAGGACACAGAGGAGACACGGATCGTCCGTCCCCGGATGTGAATCGGAGTGCGTTTCACACACTTCCTAGTCATGAAAGTGAAGTGAAAGAGAAAGGGAACATCAGCACCAAAGGATGAGGCCCGGGGAAGTGGGCCTGGCTGAATGGGACTGTGGTGTTTTGTAGTGTGCCTGGTATTCAGAAAATGACTTCAGTGCATGGAGTCAGTATTCACAAATGTGTGGCGAGTTCCCCAGGACACACAATGACGTCTGTTTTTTGCTGAATGGCTTGCAGTCATACTAAAACATGTTGTAAATATTCATTGCATTAATATATACTCAAATAATATTTGTTCAACATTGGTTGTTTGTTTTTACATAAAAGCATATTATCTGAGGAGGATACTAACATTGACTTGTATTATTATATTCTGATTTCGACTGTACGTCATGTGATTACATTTATGCCTGTTACTGTCTAGGGTCCCTCATAAGATTTGCAACAGCTTTGTAGCAATGCATACAAATATATCGCTTGTTATGCATGTAATAATAATAAACATTTGCTGCTCACCTATCACACTTCATCATTTACATATGTTTAACAATCAATTTCTCTCTTCCTCTCTGAGTCTGGCTTTGACGTCAGAGACCTTTAAACCACATCCCACATCTTAATCACTGTTAGCCTGCCATTTAACCTATAAGCCTGCCATTAACCTATAATCCATAGGACATGAACAGCCTTTTGCCCGACCACTGCTGTGGCTGTTTTGGTCATGTGATATGTTCCCTTGGCCTTGTGATGAATAAGCAGTAGAAAAAAAGTCTTCAGCTCCTGCTGCCCTGCACTCTGCAGAACCTGTCCATCCAACGTTATTGAATCCATAACATATTGTCCACAATCATTCACGGCCTTTTCACTATGTCAGCCTCTCTGCAGGCCTACAGAAGGATGACTTGAAAGCAGGATCTTAGCAAGCCTGCATTGACCTCTACAAATATAGCCATGACAGTGAAGACATTATAAATTATCGGCTAATGTATCGGCCATCAAATGTTTAGATTAATATACCTTTGATCGATTATTTGGTTGTTAATGGAAAGACAATCAGCATGCTTGCGAAACAAATCTCTATCCACATAGCCACGACAACCACCCAAAGTAAACGGTGTATTTCCTAGGTAATCATAGAGCATTTCCTCAGAAAGTAAGAAACAGCCTTGTGTGTACAGTAGGCTCTTTGGAATGCTTGCATGTTATGACAATGTCCATATCTCACGCCTCTAAAGTTTGTGTCTTGTCGGGAAAGCCCCCCCCCCCTTGTTTACCGCATAAACAAATAAGATTGGAGAATTCCACCTCAAGTCAAGGAATGTTGCGAGACTTCATTTCACAGCAAAAAAACATTTCCTTGTTGGCGTTTTACTTCCTTTAAAAGGTAAACAGAAATGTTGGTAGAGGCTGCATGCTTGCTGTAGGCGTCGGGGCTGCAGTGAGTGGAAGTGGGTGAAAGATTATGGTAGGTAGTTATTCAATCCTGAATAATTTGTTGGCTCCTAGTAGACGACTACTGTGAACTGTGTTTATTCACAGGTCGAGTGAAGGTAAGATGTTCCGCATCCCTTCGATTGAACCGTATGTGAGAAGCACACATGTACCCCTTTCCCAATTAATAGGTAAACACTGAACAAAAAAGACAATTGTTCAATGCAAATGGTAACCGAATGAATTGATTATCGAATTTAATGCAATATTAAAGTATCCATTGTTAAATCAGTTATGAGGATTAAGGAATATAGAACACTTTCTGCGCTCAATTTAACATTTTGCAGTTTATCATGTTCCAAATTCCGTGCTACAATTTGAAAGATTACTACCTTGAATGTCAGCTTCGAAATAAGTCGTATAATACAATACATTTTAATATTTAGCATTAAAATAAAAACGTACCGTGCCGAAGTTGTCACCAGCAGCAGACATCCAGTTGAACCTGAAACCAGTGGGACGTCCGATGCGCGTTTGGTACAGCAGTGCATATTACCATAAGTCGAAAGGGGCGCGACCTAAACTGCCGTTGGACCTTATTCGGAAAGGGGTTTAATGCTAGGTAATTCACTTTGTATTCTCTCCATGTTGGACGTAATATAAAGTTTCAAAAAGCGTGAAATGGCCTCTCATATTTAAATCGTAAAACGTAATAAGAAATGAGATTTAAAAATAGATTAGAAAAAAATGAATACATATAAAAGTTACCGGAAAATGTATGTTATGATGGCTAAGTTAAATATTGTTCATGTG
The DNA here is from genome assembly GCF_026213295.1 of Gadus chalcogrammus. NCBI lineage: Eukaryota > Metazoa > Chordata > Actinopteri > Gadiformes > Gadidae > Gadus > Gadus chalcogrammus. The sequence continues at coordinate 22,940,109 of NC_079418.1, forward strand.
AAAGACGGCGATCACCACGACAAAGAAAGGAAAAAAAGGATGACCCCGACGTGATTTGAACACGCAACCTTCTGATCTGGAGTCAGACGCGCTACCGTTGCGCCACGAGGTCTGTGCCGTGTATTCAGCAATTATTAGATTAAGTATACTTTGGTTACAATTGGTTTGTGGTGTTATGTTTCACTAACAACGACATAGCAACGAACCACCTGACATCTAAATGAACCAGTACACGTTATAACATTATCTCCACTTCAGGTCCTAACCATAGATGTATCGGAAATGTCCGAACCATCGGTTGACGAAAAGAACACGCCTGCAAAGAGTTACATTGAATTCCGGTAAGTATACATACATACATTCGTATTGAGGTTGGAACGTGAAGTAAAGACAAACATAGTTAACATTAGTATGACGCTGTTTTTCATACCGTTTTCTTTCCAGTGTACAGTTAAAAAGAAAAGACATTCAGGACCTTCTCGGAGAGATAGACCAACTAGAAACGAAGAAGCTCAGAAACGTCAAGTTGGTACGCACATTAATAAAGAAATCTCGTAAATTATTGTTTTCAAAGATTGTTTAGCGCAAACTCCTTTAATTAACGACCTCTAGCGGTTTATACCACTGTTTAATGAATGACCTACCGAAACTCACGCTGTTTAATAAATTGATCGCATAAACAACATTATTCCCTCTCATTCCCTTTCATGGTTGAGCTCGACTGTGCCAATTCTCTCAATAACTGGGTGCTGAACTTTGCAATGAACATTTTTTGTGATGTTGTGGTCAGTTGCAGCAACTGAAGTCGGAGCAGGACAACCAAATGCGTCTACTCCTGAAGCAGGTGAAAGAGCAGGAGAAGAAACTGGCGCAGAAAGAACTGGCGCACCTGAAACAACTGGAACAGGACAAAGACGCGGCACTGTCAAAGACGGCGGAGGTGGAAGGTAAACATGCATTCAAGTCCCTCGGCCAAACACGGTACAACCAAAACCACTGACCATGCCTTAATGATGTTTTCAGAGGCGTCTAATTAGAACCAACACATGTGGTTCTCATAGCACTAATTATAGGCCTCCGTCTTTTATGTACCAGGGCACGGATAGTAGACTAAACTAGTGAATGTAATACATATTGACCATTGCTAGTGCTTTGACACACGTAAATGAAACACCTTCCTTCACACTACTTACCTCCCCAATGATAATGTTGTGGGTTAAACGTGTGTTTTCACTGCTATGACAGCTCTGTGTAATGGGTCCATTTGTGAATCATCTTCACTAGTTTACTAGTTTTCTAGTAATACTACTATCCGTGCCGTGGTACATTAAAGGGGCTGACCTATAATTAGTGTTATGAGCAGCCCCTGTGTATGTCCTACAATGGCTCCACTGGGACACATATGACTGTTACACTTAATAAGCAGGTGACCAGCCGGTAACCATATCAGCCAATCACAGGCTATGCCTGCCATAGCATGTGTTTAACCAAGAAGGGAGTCATAATGCAAACCAATGCACCGATGGTGTCGGTTCTCCTTTCAGTACACCTACACTATCACAACCTCAGTACAACATCCTCAAATCTGCTCAGTACTTCTTGTTTTTTGTACTTGGAAGACGTCCAGAGGGGGCTGAGCGACGTGGAGAGGCAGGTCTCGGAGCGGCTGGCCCAGTGCCAGGAGCTGCGGGACTACAGGGACAGGGGCGTCCATCAGCACCAGGCCCAGATCACACAGCTGGAGGAGGAGCGCGAGCGCATGCAGCTGGACGCCGCCGCCGCCGCGGGTGCTGTATTTTATCTAGCAGCCAGAGGGGCTTAAGGCGCCTTATTAACCTCCCATCATGGAGGGGGAAGGGGGGGGGGGGGGGGGACTCGCCTGTTTAGGTTTAAAGTTTGCTGTGTGTCGAAATAGCCCCGCAAAAAACTGTCAGCACTAATGTACATTGGCGCCACACATATACATTCAATAGATATTGCTACAAATATGGCCGATACAAGTCAAATGTACATTTGAATTATATTAATTGTACACAATTCAGTTAGGGTTATAGGGTTACAGTAGCACTCTGCGCTAACCTTGTACAAGATGAGGAAGTCATCGTTTAGTTTCAGTGAACATCCTGAATAGAACCCGAGGTGTGCAGTATGTACGAGCCGGTTTCTCGTGTTACACCTGATGGGAGGTTTCCAGTCCGTGTTTCACAGCACTCACAGGCTACTGCTGTTGTCTATGCCGTTATGAGTGTGCAATAACGAATGCTGATGTTGTGCAATTGTAGAGCACATAAAGAGCCAGCTGTCACTGACCCTAAGGATGATAGAGATGGGGACGGGCCAAGCCATCAAGGACAACAGACTGGCTGAAGAGGTAAACAACTGAAGATGTTTGACCGCTGTGTGTAGTGGTGACACACAGGTGGCGCTATTTCTGAGGTTATCTTCTGAGGTTCTCCATGCCACGCCTTGTCTTCCCATTTTTTCAGATGAAAAATAACGAGCTCAACATGGACGAGTCGCAAAGAGCGGCCCACAGAGATAATGAATGGCTACGAGAAAAGGTAGTGCTCCTCTAGGGACTGTCTAACGCTGTTCAACACTTTAGAAACCAGGATTGACGATATTTATTTTGACACTTTATTTCGGGGGCATAAGGTCTAACCTGCCTACTCTGTGAACTTTGACCCCAGGTTTCGGCCTACAGGGAGGAAGTGTCGGCCCTGGAGCTGTCCGTGCAGGGTATGGAGGAGGAGAACGTTGGCCATTGTGATTGGCTGTTTGACCAACGCCTCAAACGCCTCAGCATCTCCCGGTGAGTGAGGCATAAGCGCCAACATGCCATTACTAGGTTTAATACATGCAATAATTAGGTTAAATACATGCGATAATTAGATTTCATACATGCAAAATAAGGTTTAACACATGCTTTACTAGGTTTCATTAATGCAGTATACGGTTTAAAACTTGCTTTATTAGGGTTCATACATGTAATATAAGGTTTAATACAGGAAATATAAGGTTTAAAACATGCTTTATGTTTCATACATGCAGTATTAGGTTGATTGCATGGAGAGAAATACATTGTTTTCCTCTAAGGAAATCCGAGAGGAGGAGTATATATTTGGCAGAACACAATGAACAGGGAGGTGATAGGAAGAGGACGATGGCATTAACATTGTTATAGGATCTGTCACTGGGAACAGAACAACGAGTGAAGTAGAGAAGGTCACCCGCCGGTGTCCAGAGGCCTTGGAACCCTCCAGGCTGTGTGCAGGTTGTAACGTGATATTTGTGTTGTGTATGACACTTTTTTGTATCATTACGCAAGTCATGATAATGGTTGAATATAGTATTGTAGAATATACTATGGTAATATTATGTCAGGTTGGTCCTGGTTGGACATCTTACCATTTCACCCTGATGCATCCTTCATGCAGACTGAGCGGCTCAATCTTGATTAACTTCTTCTGGATTCTTTTGTGTGTGTATTGCTACTAGACCTGGGTCAAAACCGGGTTCAGACCTGCGAGAAAGCACCATTCTGAATCCAACGTCAGGTGGGTTGACTATGTACACATTCTTAAAGGAATATTGAATTTAAAGTGGAAGACATGAAGGGTAATAGTCCATGCACTACTATGTAAGTCCACAGGGTGGCAGCAGAGTTTAAAGAAAGTGTGCGATGTAGTCACTTTTGGGCAGACCTACTCAGAGCAGAGGGCCAGGGTTACCCTAACGTGTAACTATCAGGAAGGTAAAACTACAGGTCACACTGCCCCCCAGCCTTTCACGGTTAAAGGTAAAAGATTTACCTTTACAGGCCATTAACAGTATTGTCTGCCCATAACTATGTTATACAGGAGACAATGAATCTTCAACCAAAGAACATCTTCAACACACCATATAGAAAAAAAGGCAGTTTATTGTACATGCTGCTGTCATTAAAGTGTAGAAAGCCATGAGTTATAGGTAAACAAACAGGACTTAGGAAGAAGCTAGCGTAGGTCACATTTAAGAGTGTGGTAATGTTTATTTTATTTTTCTTAAACACCTGCACAATTCCAAACATCTGATGTCCATGGTTACCAGTTGCAGGATGTGGCGCCGCTGCAGCCAGCGACCGTCTGGAAGGGGATGAAATAGACAGCAGCTGCATTGGATCAGCGACTCCCGACCAGCTGAGGGTGAGGGGAGAAAAAGTACCGTCTGTTCGGCAGGTTCAATAGACGGCTTCCTGCCTCACTCATCCAAGATGACTCAAGTCTGCGGTTTATCAAAAGGTTCTCTCATTCCAGAGATGGTGTGAAAAAAGCTTTCCAAAAATATTTGTTATGCCTTCCATGGCCCGAGAGCAATGCTTACTAGCATTGACTGATGGCTGGTATGAGCAGTGAGAGCTTTCAATCAGAGATTCTGGTTTCGAGCCAAACACACGTGGCTACTTTAGCCATCTGAGGGCCATTCAGGCGATGTTAACCATCAATAGATCACTGAGAAGGGGGAACAAGACCCAATTCAACAGAGAGCCCTTGATTAACTTGTTTTAGTACGGATCACGCACACACAGACTAGTGTCTTGTCCCAGGCAAGCTCTCTACAAAGACCCCTGTTGTTCAGTGGTCGACTCTTTGGTGTGAGCCCTGCTGCATCCTCCTTCCTGGCTCTCGCATCAAACCTTTTTGTTTTATTGGCTTGTGTTTGTGTGTGTTTGCTCATGCATGTGTGTGTGCGCTCTTGTTTTGTGTGTTGGTTAGCCTCGACACAACTTGAGTGTTGGCGAGCTGCAGCAGAGGCTTCTGACCGTGGTGGGGCAGACTGTGCCGCTGCACCTGCCTCCCACTGAGGACCACCGATGGGACGGGGGCATGACCTACAGCAGCACGGAGGTGGCCAGCAAACCCCTCACCATCAGACAGCTATGAACCTAATACACTTGGTCATTCATTGGCGCCATCTAGATCGCTTGAGTTGCATTTCATTCTTTAATCAAACATTTATTAAAAACATTTGCAATTTTTACTTGTTTTTAATCATGAGTATCAAAATGATACGGCAACCATGTTGCCAGATCAGAACTAAAACATGGAACAGACAAAATAAATACCAAGACTTCAAGAAATATATATTTGAGAAATAACTACAGAAAAGAGGAATTGTGGAAGCTTGCACTTTATTAAAAAAACAACCCAAAAAAACATATCTATAAACTGCCGCAAATGTGTAAAACAAAAGAAAACAAACCCCCATCGTGTCACCTTCGTGTTCGGCCCATAGTACTATCATCAGCCCCGTCTCTCGTGTTGCAGGTCCAGATTTTATTTACACAGAGCCCCGATCAACAGCGCTCCACCCTGCCTGCAACACACCTGTTAACCACTGCAACCACACAGCCTTTCACTCTCTCACACACACACACACACACACACACACACACGCACACGCACACGCACACGCGCACGAAGGCTCCCACATACTGAGGTTGGACAGCCAAGCAGCGTTGTTAAATGAAAATACATGGTTTGCTGAAAGCGTTGAAAACATACATGTGGATTCCTTTCAAATGCAACTTATTGTTTATTTTTTTTATTCTTCGGGTTGGTTCGTTTTATTTACCTGCGATGAAATTCTTCCCTCACCCAATAGTTTAAAATGAAACTCACCGGATCGATAGTGAGCAATTTTTTTTTTCATATAGTATCTTTATACATCCTCAACGTGACCCAATAGAACTATACAAGGCATCATGCGAATACAAGGATTATTTTGTGCCTCAACAGCAAAAAAGTGTTGTTTTTCCCCTCCCTCAAACATTATATTATTTTCTCTTTTTTTAACACTCAAAATATTAAATTCTAGAATCATTCATACCAGAAACCTGATGCCCTTCCTCGATGCATCGGGACAGGGTGATGTCATTTGTTCAATTGAAAAAAATAAAATAAAAATAATCTCATGCGCTCTGAAGGGTAATCATAAATAAATACAAACAAGGAATGTTTACTGCAAAAAAAAGAAAAGAAATACATACAAAAAACCAACAACATTGTTTAGACTGGAATTTCTTTTTTTTCCTCCCACAATAAATCTGGGTAAGGTAATCGTGATTGACAATCAAGAGGCGGCAGAACCTGGTCGATTTACCAGGCTAAAAGGTCTCTCCCTTTGAAGGGAGTATTCCATTTCCCCCTTTGTCCGGGGTCTTACAGTGAGTTGGTGGGAGGTGGAAGAGGAGGAGGCGGCTGGGATGCACACAGTGCTCCCTGTCCAGATGGTTCATGTGTGGCAGTGCACAGCCCCTGCCACTCCCCTCTCAATGACAAGACACTGGATCTCCATTGGCACAATGTCCACTTTTAAGGGCTTCTCTGTATGTATCGTGGGACTGCTCAACCGCATCCCTTGCCAACTTACTCAGCATCCCACGCCCTCCGCCCCCACCAAAGCCCATACAGTCTTAATCCAGCCCTACTTGGGAATAAAGAAAGCGATTGAGAGATGCAAGGGGAAAAACTGCAAACACTTGAGGTTTGCTTCGACTTCTGTGGTTTTTCGTCATTAATGTGGCAAATGTCAGGCTGGACCGCTAATGCCTTTACATGAACTGCATCTGAGGACGAGAAAAGAAAATAGAAAACCAAATCAGCTGTGGGAGAATGTTGCTCTTCAAAAAGTAAATTAAAGGGCTTCTCGATTATGAAAAAGAAAAAAAAAAAATCATAATCACGATTATTTTGGTCAATATTGACATCACGATTATTCAAACGTATTTATTCAGCTTGTCTCTCCCAAAAACACATTGTAACTGAGAACTTTGAAATTCCGTCCTAAAAAATAGACAAAATGGTCAAAAATAAAATGTTCAAATCTAAAATAATGTACAGATATGTATCCAGCTGTTCGAAATCGACATCGAAATTCGATTAATCGCCCAGCCCTAGTCAATTAGTGGCTCTCCCAAAACGTGGCTGAACAAGTCACATGGGAAGGCCTGCGCTCCCGAAACCCATTACCTGTGCTCCGGGGCCGAAAGGGTTTGCGGGCCTCATGGCTGCCTGGTTGTACATCATGCTGGGCTGTGTCGTGGTCATCATGGAGCCCATATTGGGAGGCTGAAGGGAAGCACGGAAGAAACCCGTTAGTAAGAGGAGGACGACGATGACAATCGTAACAGCCTCCACGTCACCACACATGGCAACTTGGTGCGTATCAACGTTGGTATTGGGCTACCATAGTGAGCATCAAAGATGAAAAGAGCCTCGTTAGGTTGAGGTGTGAGTCTTATTCCCTTGGAACAAATGATTCATACAATATGTATTCATTCCAGGCCCGAATGCTGCTAGTAACCCAGTGAAAAAATACATTGTGTGGCAACGCAAAGGGGATAGTCACCCTGTGCAGTGATTCATTAGACCGCAGAGGTGTAGCGCAGAATGTCGTCAGCATCCACCCGGCAAACACAGCAGCCCTGCTGTCTTTTTTGAGGGGATTTCAGCTTTGCGTGGGCGGTGGCAGGAGTCTAGTCACACAGTGACTACCAACACCAGCCAGATGGACCAAATCATCACTGAGACTATCCCGTGTTTCTTATTTCTGTGTCGAGGGTATGTTCAAAAACATAGCAAGCGTCTCCACTTTCACCAACAACTATCCTGTCCAAAAGGACTGGATCATTGTGATGGGATCTCTGGAGAAGTCCCCCCCCCTCACCACCCCCATGTATCCTAGGGCTGCATCATGTTTCACATGGCAGTGAAGAGGCGCATCGCAGCTAACTCACCATTCCATATGCCATCATTCCCGTCGGCGTGGTTGCGGGGTAGGCCATGACAGATGGTGCCTGAATTGACAAACAAAAACCAGATCATTTCAAAATCAGAGCCAAGACACAAGCTCTTTAGACACAAGCACATACCACATGAACTGAAAGTGGATTACAAAAAATCTACAGAGAGAGCCCAAGAATTCTGTAAATTTCGGAATCTTTTAACACAAAGGGTTTACTTAACGTGGCAATATTATGTCAGTCTGAAGCCCCGACTTCTGATCAGATGTTGGACAAATGTCTTTCAATCGGTACTGCTTTCGCTGCCTTCTCTTACCGGCAATGCCGGAAATGTATATATTTTTGGATTTCCTTACATTCAAAATGAAACTACAATAAAACCCAGGGCCTTTATCAATGTTGCGTCCGAAGATATCCTTCCAAAAAAAACATTTGAGGCAGTTTTTCAACAAAGCAAGGGAGTTTATCAATTAGTTCTTGGATTGAAAATGTGCATATGTCGGGATTTAATTCATGCATAGGCTCCGACTATGGCTCGTGCTTGGAGCATAGGCTCCAAGCACGAGATTGAATAGGAAGACTACCAGGTAGATATTGTAAACCTGCCCAGGTAAAAAGCTAACTATAGTCCTACTCCTTTTACGAGGTGTTCGAGTCCTCTCCAGCACCAGGTCTTTGGCCACTGCCATGCATCAGCGACAGGGATATATAGCTGGATCTTACCAGACCCCCCCAAGCTGTTAAGACCTGCAGTCCTTGATTGCATCACTTTACGCACAAAAGTACATTATTTTTGATTTCATACGCGATTCCATAACATGCCTGTTATAATGAGGAATTTTAGGGCAGTCAGTTCCAAACATCATATGTTTGGATATGACATAGACTGCAATAACCATCCATCATCTGGCGATGAATTCAATCACTCAAAACGAAACGGAGTGCACTACCCAATGACAGCGAGTGGTTTTAGGCCAAAATACTTTTAACCTCAGGTGGGCTACTGTGCTGGGTAGAGGGATACTCCATTCACCCCAAACCACACTCACTCCCATGCAACATTCTTTAGTTTAGAAGGTAGCACAGCAGACGTACCAACAACTGTCCTCTAAGTTGATTACAATTCTGCTTGATTAATCTTTTCATGCACATGATACGATTTTGTAGTCAAGCAGATTCTACAAACGCTGTATAAATGAAGGCCCAGGGGGGATTAAGGAGAGAGAACCTATACAAGATTACAGTGAATATTAGGGGTGGGTGGGGGGGAAGGGGGGAGGAAGAAGAAGCCATGCTGGTAGGAGCACGGCTTTGGGTGATCTGAAATGGGCAAGGGGAAAAAAGACACCGTTCTTGCCAAAAGCTCTGTGGGGACGATCCAACTGCCCCCGCAGTGATAACAAACCCAGATTTGCCTGTCAACCAAACCCTCTTTCCTGGTGACCCAAGCGTTATGTTAATCCCTCCTATAGATAGTCAGTCACTGTGGCGGCTGGATCTGCAGCCATAATTTAACACAAAAGATAAACAGTATTCTGCTTTATGCTTTCTTTGGTCCGAGAGCACGAGTATTTGGTCCTTGAGGGACCAAATGGTGTGCATAGCATTAGCTAGGTGAACGTGAATGCCGCATGCTGCTAATGAAGTACCAAGACCCATGTTCTATTCACTACCGATTGGCCAGAGGTTTATCATAATTTAAAATCTGAAATGACTAATATGCATACAGTCACAGCTCACACTGATACAATACTTCCCCCAAGAGTGGGAAGTGCCACCCACTCACAATTTATGCCGTTTTGAGTGTATGAATGGCACATCTTAAGATATTAACATAGTATGACGAAAGACGAGACGATGATACCACAGGTGGAAAAATGAGGATGTGTGCGTATGGCAACAGTAAAATAAATGTCATAGGCCGCCATCTTAAACAATACTTAATTTGGTGGCTATGACCAATGGCTAATGACGTAGTGCATTGCCATTCCTAAGTGACCATTGAGCCAGTTGCCCTGGCATTGGTGCGACCCACTGTGCAGCTGAGAGACTGACGTGAGGCAGGCAAGTAGGTGGGGTGTGTGGTGTGTTGTGTGTGGTATGTGTGTGTGTGTGTGTGTGTGTGGGGGGGGGGGGGGGGGGGGGGGGGGGGAGTTGGGAGTGAGGGTGTGTTCAGCCCGACAGTACAGAAGCATGGACTTACGTAGTGTTGGAAATGTATGTCGTTCTTTGAATTTGGACCCCCAGAGAATAGACAGAAAAAAAATGAAAGAAATGGACATAAATATACCAGAATAATCATGGGTTAGGTAAATGATAACAAACAATTAAACGACTGATATGGATCCTTCTAGCAGCTAGAACTGAGGTTTACATCTGCACTACAGAGGCATTTGCATTGCACAAAATATTTGCATGGGGTGGCATCATTCCACAAACCACTTTCAATGTCTACTTCTGAAAACAACCAGAAACAGGAAGTAGGATTGAGGAAGCACCATGTTTGGAGCGCTCCATGTGGTGGACGGAGCCATCTTGGGCTGCCAGTTGGTCCCACCCGTCAGCTTCTTCTCCCCGGGCTGACTCCAGTGTAGATCACTACATGGGGAGGAAAGAATCAAATACAACAAGGCCATCCAATAGGAGATGAGGTACCACCACTGTGGAGCCAAACCAAATACACCTGAGTGGTGCACTTACTTCTTTGCGGTGCCGTTGCCGATTCCCAAATCTAGCGGAGAACAAGAGAAACAAGTCGGTTAACAGCCCGAAGTTTTTCCCCCGATATTAAGGTCATCGTATATGTATGAAGTATTGCCATCACGTACTGCCAACGAGATTGGCCAACGAGGAGTCCAGGTCGTCTGACACGAGCTTGCTCGGCAGCTGGGAGATGGAGTGCAGGCCCTGATTCGGTGAGGAAGCCACTGTGGGTTTGAGGATTCCACCTAAAGCGTCTTGAAATAAAGGGGTGCAACAGAGACAAAAAAAACGGGGAGGCGACACAAAGTGGACACAACGTAACGTGAACAAAAAAAAACATACAGACATGAAGACACAGAGAGATAGGGGGGTGGTTAGGAGTGAAGGAAGCGAGTGACGGGACCTGAAACGGTAGAGTGATGCGTGGTGCGTACACGGGGTGTGTCCAGTCAACTCACCCAGGCATACATACGCCATGCACAAGCCAACGTTTCCCCCAACAGAGGGAGTTCACCCCGACACAGGTGGGGTTTTGAGGAGAGGAGAGAAACCGTTAATGAGCTAGCAAGCACACCACAAAACCAAATCACTCACGATGTGCAAAGAATAGTGTGAATGCGGCGAGTCCCGACAAAGATGTATGCCATCATTTAAATACGAACAACTATTTTTATTAAGTGAGATGGAGTTCATCGTCTCCTTTGAAGAATATAACTTAGGGTTTATAGATGAAAGCCGATTGCAAGGTGGTTGATGGAAAAATGGTCATCATCAATGGAAGCAAGTTGGCTAAAATTGTTAAAAGTCCTTACAAAAGTAAACATTACACTTCCAATTAAAAGTTTCCAGATGTGCACCTGGAACCGTTGATGCTTTATTCCAGAAGCACTTCCAAGGACTAAACGTTTATGGAACGGCAGTTCGTGGCAACATCTCCAAAACATCCTTAGAGTTAGCAAACTACATACGACAGCTACCAGGGGTATTTTGTTTAATTACTATCAGAATAGGTTGCATTAGATTGTATTGAGACATGGATGCTGTCATGGTCCACGTCGACGAGTCAAACAAAGATTTGCCAAAGTCCAGATTTCAACTTCAGACTAATCTCAGCCCCCTCTAGGTGGCAGCAATGCACATGTGGCATCAGGGAGGGGGATGAAGTGTGTAGAGGCCATACCTGTGTGTCTTTGACTCATAGCCAACCTGGGCGTTTCCCCCTCATCTATATACAGCTATTCCCATAAGCCTATTGTGAGGCTCTAAAAGCGGTCATAATATCTTGACTTGAAGTCCAGTGAAACAAAGTGCAGAACAATCAACACTTGTCACACAACGCTCGTCTGCCGTTGATCTAATTTCCCAAAACAACGATTTTTGTGTAGCAGCCATGTCTAAATGTTCAGGTGCTACATACAAAATAAAGAATATTCTATAACGGCGATGAATCAAGAGGACACCGGTTGGTCCTAGGAAAAGAAAGGTGTGATGACAGCGATGAGAGCTGAGGCTGGGCGCTCACCTGTGGGGTCCATGGTGTTGCCGTTAGTCTTGTTGCCAAACACGGAGTCAAAGTCCACGTGAAGGCCTCGGCCGTTGGCCGCCTGCTGGGAGGTCGGGGAGGCGGAGAACCCTGGTGGGAGACGGCATCAGACGGGAGAGGGAGAGGGGCGGCATCAGATTCAGACACGCAGAAAAGCCCAGAGCCAGGAGTGGTTTGGAGGAGGACAACATCCAGCAATTAATCAAAATGAAAGGAAAACCCAAACAGGAAATCTAGTGTCTGATGACTAGTATCTGAGGGAATACGTTTGGGACAACTTGTGTAGGGGAGTCAACCAGGCTGGTTATTTTTGATAGGATAAGACGCACACATTTTTATGCGACCAGCCACAGCCATGAGAGCCATGTGAATTACGCTAAAATTGCTGATGCCACCCCAGCCGTTTTCATAGGGGTCACTGATGCCCATGTGCGGTGCGACCCCCATAAAGGAAGTGTCCGTCCGTCGCAGTGTGCTAGTCAGCATCTAGCGCTGACTCATATTCATAACATGGCATATGCTGGGTGCCGAGGTCAGCAGAGGATGTGTGCATACAGCACAATCATTTCCTGTTTGGATTCCTTCAGGGCAGGGCAAAATGAGAATCTGACCATTTATCGTACAAGCCTGCATTTTATTTATGTGGGTCACATATGCTAGGGAGGAACAAAAAAATAAATAAAATAAAGAACGCATCATGCTGCTATAGGATCTGCGGGACCTACCTCTGAATGCACCAGCAACAGCAGGGGGCTCAGATTGGAAGAGGGAGGAGTTGGAGTAAGGGCCAGGCCCACAGAAAGAGTCTGATACACGGACAGAGAAGGACCCAGGAAAGCAGCAGAACCAGAAGGGGCGTGCGGAGAGTTGGGAGAAAAGGGAGAGAGAAAGAGAGAGAGGAGGAAGAAGACAAGGCACCATGAAGAGGCAAGCGCAGAAAACAGGGCACAACACAGCGGTAATAGAAGCAAGCTGAAACCACCAGTGGTGAGGAATTGCAGTCCAAGTCGAGAAGGGAGGGGGAGAGAGCACAGGGATTAGCAATAAAAGTTTGCTGAATGCTCGACCACATGGCGATAAAAAAAAAAAGGCCAAGCACACAAGTCTGCGAGTTCATTCAAGTGCTTTGGAGAACCCATGGGGGTTGGGGGGGTGGCGGTGTGAGGGGCGGGGGGAGAGGGCATCGAGCTCACCAAAAGCAGAGGCGTGTGGTGCATGAGCTCTAAAGAAGCATCCCACCCAGACGACAGGGCCAAGCAGAAAACACTGTGCCAATTCTGCTCTTACTCGCCGAGCAATGCACAACACAACAGGACACCCGGGACGCTAAGAGCGGCATGCTCTGGTACCTGGGAGAATATGCTCTAGGTGCGCTGAGCTATCATGATCTGATGTCAGGGAGGAGGAGCTGGACTCCAGAAAGGGATTGCACTGATCTGGATGGGGGGGGGGGGGGGGGGGTGGGGGGGGGGGGGGGGGGGGGGGGGGGGGGGGGGGGGGGGTGAGAGAGAACCAAACACAAAATGAGCATTTCATAACATGGTGGGCCCTCTAAGAACGGGCTGGGAACATGGATCTTATCTGTAGAAGGAAACAAATATTTACAGTAGCACGGAAGCGTGCCAGGGCTTGAGATGAATGTGAGAACAGCTGTGTCACTAAACAGGAACATAGTTTAGAGACAGAGTCGTTCATATGGTAGCGGACAGGAAGTAAATTGGGCCAGAAACATCTAATGCCTAAGGGGGTTTCTTTAACAGTTTATCTGAATTCTTTCCAGACCTTATCGAAATAAAAGAGAATTAGTCCACATAAATGGGATAAGCTAATTGTTGGTACAGGCAAATTAACAACCTCATATACATTTCATACCCGCAGCTACAACTCATGTATACGGGGTTTTTGGAATAATAAACACAGGTAGTAGTAGTAACAGCGTAACGACGTATAGGAAGTAGCGTGGCAAGTGAACGATTATCAAAGCCTTTTTCCGCACTAACTCATTAAACTGAAATAAATCAAAAAGGGGAAAAAAAAAGAAAAATAAATCAAAACTAAATAACAGATGAAACGCAGCAACAATAAAAAGAATTGAATAGGCTAACAATTTAAACAATTAAACGGCTGTGATCGTACAACATGGAACAGGCCTTCCCCTGCTGCCTAGACTTCCCATGGACTTAGCATCTCAGGCAGGCAGACCCCTTAATGACCACCAGCTTACTAGTTCATAAGAAACTAAAGAACAACCACCACCACAACAACAACTAATAACTTCACGAAAGCACATGTGTCATAACTGAGTCAAAGTCCAAGGTCCATGTTTCTAGATAGTGCTGTAGTGTCGTAGGGACGGGTCGAGGGGCCAGGGTCCGAGTGGATTGGAGCTCACTTGCCGGTTTAATTGAAACACTGTACTGCCATACTGAAATAACAGAGCGGTGATATTTCAGTTTTGTTTGAATAAGTGCTTTCATAATAAAATTCAAAAATGATGGATCGCATCTATAAAAAAAATAACATGTGAATAAGGTTGTCAACACTCTTCTTGTTACACCGAACAATGAGCTGAGCCCACGAAAGGCTGTTGTTTTGTTTAAATGGCAAATAGCACCTTATCTCTGCACCTTCGAGATAATCATTGTTTGCCTTTCACTTCAGTCCCACATTAAAGCTAAGTACAGGTCACACAAATGATAAAGCAAGAGTTTACATAAGAGTGGAGCACACCTCTTGCCTGAAGGGAGGAGAACACATAGTCTGAGATTTTAGTTTTATTTCACCAGTCTCTAAATATTTGTATATGGAGAGAGCACACCCTAGGCACTGAATTATGCGTATGCAATCTGCCTTGAGTAATATTAGTCTACTGATAGATTAAGACGCAAATAAACCATGTTTCTATGCATAATTAAAAAATGTATTGATTGAAGATTATGAGAATGCAGTCTGATATTCAACTTGTCGAATCAGTTTCACTGGTGAGTGTTTATAAGAAGATCTAGCCTACACCAAAAAAACGTGGCCCCAAAGTGTGTGTGTTTGTGTTTGCGCAGAGGCTTGACTGTGTGAGACACCACCAAACAAACTCATGCTGCCTCCTTCAGCAGGAAGCATGACCTTGGTGAGGGTTTGCGATTAAAAATGTGCAAGTGTCACGAGTTTGTGTGTTCCAACAAAAAAACGTGACAACAGCGAGTTGTGTTCGTTCCAAAACAGTATGTGCACGCGTACATGACGGGGGGCTTTGGTGCGATTGTACAGTGAATAAAAAAACCGAACTAACAAAAAAGACAGCAAGACACATTTGTCCTCCAGCAGTTTTTGGGGAGAGGTGTAGAGCCATGGGGGGTCCGCCACGCTGTGCGCTGTTGTGTGTCTGTGGTGCGTGTCAGTGGAGTGTGTAAGTGGAGTGTGTCAGTGGTGTGCGTCGCCGGTGTGCGTGTGTCGGGGAGCGCTCACCTTGCCATGTGTTGCTGGGCGTGAGGCCAGCGGACAGGGGCAGTGCGGACTGAAAGGAGGGCTGGAGGTCCAGCAGGTCGTTGGCTGCCTTGGAGCTGCAGGGAGGAGGACAGGGACGGGGGAGAGGTCAGTTTTTTCCCTTTTAAAACGGGCAAAATCCCACAACAATGGTTGCCGCTTGGTAAAGTATTTATTGTTGCAGGAATTGTGCGTTTCTTCCGACAAAGGCAGATTAGTGGAAACTGGGCCGCAGCGGGATGTTGGATACAATTTATTAATTTTACTTCAGAGTACTTTAAGGCTTTTTTTAAGCTATTTCTGCAGCTTCATTAAATGCATCATATCTTTATTCAGCTGGGCCAATGTTTGCTCTAATATCCTCTTAATAGATTTCTTCGAGATATTTAGCGGAGCACATATGACATTTACAAGAGACTAATGCGCAGCAACCGGCAGAATCTGGTGCATTAATAATCAAATCAGATGAATACAAAGACTAGTATAGTGTTTAAAACACGATGTCAAAACATGCATCGATTGACACTCGGACGTTCATTTGATGTGAGGTTTATGTGAAAGTGATGACGGCAGTGGCAACTTTTTAACATTTTTTCCATGAATTAATTTACCTCCGGCTGTGCCACCATAGCCTGACGTTGCACTGTCACAGACGACATTAAAAGGACATGGCAATGCGTGGCTCACCTGTGGGTGGAGCTGGGGGTGGAGAAGAGGTCGATGGCTGCCCCCGAGGTGATGGGGGACGAGTCTGTGGTGGAGGGATTCTTGTGGAGCTCCTTCAGGCGCTGCTCTTGCCGTGAGAGGTGCAAACCATTTGGTGTTAACGCGGGTCAACAACACACAACAACTGAGATCAGCTCTAAAAAAGTTGGATACCTATACCACACCTATGAAAAAGGGATGTTTAGACACCCATTACCAATAATTACAAATCCAGTTTTATTGAAATGGTGCGCGAGTCTACGGTATTTTAGTATTAAATTGAAATCCATCTCTTCAATGTGTTTTTGGCTACATCGAATCGAAGGGTTGTTTTAATGGCCCAACCAACCCCTTTCCGGGTGACTCGTCACCATTATCACCTTTCTCCAAGTTGATCATTGCCACAACCTCACCTGTCCAAATGAATAGTACACTAATTAACAAAAGCGCTTCAGAGAACAATGACCCCAGCTGCAACACAGACACAAATTGCCAGATATTGGGTGGGGTGGTTACCAGTAAGCCCGTGCTGGACATGGCTGGCTCAGACGAAAGGGAGCAGGGTTACAGAGCAAAGGGGGGGATGTACCTTCAGGGCTTTAAGGCGAGCCTGCTCTTCCTCAAGGGCCACCTGCTTCTCCCTCTCGTCCACTTTGGTGAAGGATATGCCAGTGCTGGCCAGTGAGGACACGGCGTGGGACAGAGTGGTGGCCCTACACACACACACAACCTTAAAACGACTGATGTCTTGTGGAATTGACTGCAAATATACAAATGGATCTGCCCGAGCACACAGATGCCATTGGACTCTTGACCCTACACATCAGCAGAAGGAGCAACAGCAATACTTCAATTGCTGTTCCTCTCTACTTTGTGCCTTCCGAGTTGTGTCAAAGACCAGCAAAGTTATGCAACAAAAAAAAAAGCTACAATAATCCAACTAGTTAAATATTGCACATGATTGATGATGAATAAACAGTAGGAACTCCGGTATTACCGAGAACGGGCAGGTGTCATGTCCATGCCATGAAGAAAAATAAATCGTAATAATGCAATAAAGGAGTTGAGTGAGTGGATGAGATCATTTCAGGGTGAGAAGACCCACCTGCTGGCAGCTGTCGAGTCTTTGACCTTCTTGCCCTCCAGAGAGGCCAGGTGCTGCTCCAGGGCATCCAACAGACTGCTGGGGGCCTGGAACCAGTGAAACATCATGTCACACACAGAACACAGAACAGAGGAACGGGCGGAATGGGAGGTCTACAAAGACAACATGAAATCTATTTTGTTTTCTAGGTTTGCATATCTACGACATATTCCATTGTATTTTTAATAGTGCAGATGCTATTGAAATCCAGAACAGGGCCATGCAAACCCATGTCCCGTCAGGCTTAAACGATTAGTTCAGGGCTTTTTTTGGCCTTCGGTGATCCTGGCCTAGGCAAGAGCCGTAAAAACCAAGTTTTTGTCGATCGATTCAGTGATCCCCCGTACTACGTACCCGGTAGCGGGTAGCATAAGCATGTTGACGTGAAAACCCACGTGCCAGAGTATTAGCTGCACAACCGAAAAACAACATCCAGGTAGTGATAACATAAACCTATTTACACGTGTATATCGGGAATTAACGTTAAAAAAGAAAAAGGCTTTGCTGCTTCCGATACAGGCAGCCTGGACAACGACACAAATTATTTGTAGAAATTGACAAAAGTTCCCAATCTACTCAATATAAAGTCTGCAAGTGGACAACCAACACTTGCTCGAATATTTAGTAATTTATAGCTCACAATAAAAAAGTATGATAAACTTTGAATGCCATTTCACGTTGTCTTTAGAGTCAAAAAGACACTGAAGCATGCCAGGGTGTGGGTCAAGGGCACAGGAGAGTGGACAGCACGAAAACACGGGAGACGTAACACACAGAAGATGGAGGAAAAGGTCCAGATACTTACACAAACCGTGAACTGACAGAGAAAAGCGGGAAAAATACAGAAAATAAAGGTGATAACTTATCGACAACTCTTTAAGGAAAGGTTTGAGAAAATGAACTAATCTAACATTTAAAATGTGTAGTTTGGAATTTTGGACATGGGGCCTGATTCCCAAGTTAGCCTTGGTGTTCTTTATCATTGGAGACAGTTTAACACATGTCATTCAGTCCTTCTAGTTGCAGAGTTCGCTCGTGCTAGACTAGCGCACGGCAACGGGCAATGCTAGCCTGCTAATAAAACTTACTCCACAGTACACCCGAGGTAAATCAATTATAATGCCAGACTATAGATGTAAATGTCAGTGTTGATAGAATAATGTTAGAAATAAAACTAACCTTGCATCGCATGAATCATCGCATTTTGAGGGACTACTTTCTCAGCAGCAGCGGAATTTAACCTAGGTATCAGTCCGCCGCTGCTGTAGCCATTTTATTAGGAGGCTAGTATTGCCCGTTGCCGTGCGCTAGCCTAGCACGAGCAAACTCTGCAACTAGAAGGACTGATTGAAATATGTGTTAAACTGTCTCCAATGATAAAGAACACCAAGGCTAACGCGGGAATCAGGCCCTATGTCCAAAATTCCTAACTACCCCTTTAGGACAACGAGTCTAGTTTTGCTGGCGTCTGGATCATTCCTCAACAATAGGAACTGAGCAAAGCTAATCCTCATTTCTATGTGATCATTAAAAAATTAATTCATTCACTCAAACTCATCTATCTTGGTGATCAACTTGCTTTCATATTGAATAGTAATAGGTTACCACTCTAAAGCTGGCTCTTTTTTGCACCTTTATTTACTGTATGAAATGCAGGGTTAGCAGTGAGTTGCAGCATGAAGCTTATTCACGACTTGAGCTTTGCCTGTATGGGTGTCTGTCTATCTATTTGTCCGTCTGTGTGTGTGTGCGTGTCAAGCTTGTGTGAGAAAGAGGTAGCAGCCAATCATCAGCAAGTAAATAACAAGAATACATAGTGGCACCCAGACAAAGAAATGCTACAGTGATTGCCATGGAACAACAATACTTTGAACACTGAAAGACTAAATTTTGCAGGCTGCACACAAAATGTGTACAAACATTTGTATTCATTTTTCTAATAAAAAGCAAGCCAGCGACTACGAGAGTGAGGTTAAACAATAGGCCGGGGAAAAACAGACCCACTCAAGCTACTGCGTGCCCATTACAAGACCTGCTGCATTAGAAAGACCGGAAGCCTGCTTTCTTCTTACCTGGGAGAGATCCGGAATGTCCCCGCGATCGATTCCCACTTGCTGGAGTGTAGAGGGACGGGGGGCGGGAGACAACAACAACAACAACAACCACACATGAGCCGGTGAAGTACAGAACACAATCCGAGGCATTCATGAAGAAAGACGACCCAAGATGCTCCGGGGCAACAGCCAGACTTGCCTCGGCCACTTTGAGGAACTCTGAGATTCTTGTCATCCGCGTGAGGAATTTCTTGTAGATATCTAGACCTTCTTTGCACTGGACTTTCTTCATGTCAAAGTACTTCTCTGTTTTGCATGAAAGGGAGAGAGGAAAGACGGTCATTACGACACGGTGTTGAGAAATGCACAAAAATCGTTTGTTGGCGCGGCAGGGGTGAGGGCAAACCCTGGGAGTAGGTTTTGAATGTTTTGTGCAACATGCAGGAAAACATGCAACATACTTACGCATGCACTTTACAACATAGCTAACGGACTTGATTAAATATATATGGGAAACTATTCATGCTGCCATTTCTGCTCCTCTCTGAAGAAAATATTTGCAGACGAAGCCTTTGAAACCAAGCCCTGAAAATGTGTGGAAAGGGGCATGGCTGGCATGCACAAACAGAGGAGCCCTAAACAGTATATTAAAGTCTAGGTGAGGAATGGACAGGAATTCACAACATCCCTTTAGAAATTCATCTTTGAAACAGCCTACTCATTGTGCTTGCTTGTGCGAAATTGGAAATATCCTGACAACCGAACATGACCTGCCATAAGATAGCATTGCGTATTATTTATTTCAGAGAGTCCATCTGCAAAATGACTCATTTATTGAATAAGGTAAAACATTGATGCAGTCACTTGACGTATGGAGACAGATGGCGTAGAGCGACATTATGTATAGGACATACAGTATACAAGACATGGTTGGAAGAGGAGCCAGACTAGCCCTTACCTAGAAGGTTGATGATGCCTTCGTTATAGGCAGCAAACAGTCGAATGGCGTCTTTGAACAGAAGCATAAAGGCTGCATTGATGACACCGTTCGTCAGTTCGTTGGCGTTGACCTGTGGGCCGGACACAAACGATTACATCCAAAGCGAATGGAAAGGGACGTTGGGGGTGTTGAGGTTGACTTTGTCCTTACATTGAAGTCCAGGAGTACATCCATCTGGTTCTGTATGATGGGGATTGTCTTCAGGAGCTTCTCAGTGTTCACTGTCCTCATCACTCCGTCAGATCTTTGCAAAAAAAAAAAGAATAAGATAAAGAACCCAAAAGAGAGAGCAGGCATATCCCACCACAATCTAAAAGCGCATACTAATTGCGAAAGCATTCATCATCATGTGTAATCAAACCTAAAAATAACTTCTACAGCTGAGCGAAGCTATAGTGCTCATGAGCATTTCCAAAATTGGATCATCGCAATAAGAATTTAGCCAATGCCCATTCCTTCTGCCACAATACCCAAAGTTAAAGAATCACTGACAAATGGAAACCACACCACTCCTTAC
The DNA here is from genome assembly GCF_026213295.1 of Gadus chalcogrammus. NCBI lineage: Eukaryota > Metazoa > Chordata > Actinopteri > Gadiformes > Gadidae > Gadus > Gadus chalcogrammus. The sequence continues at coordinate 22,961,038 of NC_079418.1, forward strand.
CCTCGTTTGACTTTAGTGAAGTCGAAAGCGACTTGTCTGTAAGACACAGCCTTCTCATTTAGGTAGCGGCTGTATCTCCTGATGAACGTGGACATGTCATAGCCTACAACAGACAACAGGACCCGAAGGAAAGAGAGGTTAACACAGATTGATGGTCACAAGGACAGTATTTCTGAGGCATGTGGTTTATAGACACTTGATGGGCCATGTACCTTGTAGGCCACTTTTGTCCAAAAAGTTGCTGAGGTTGAACAGAGTGTTCCTTGAGGCCAGGTACTGTATAAATCTCTGTGGAAAGAAAACACATAAGCCTTTTGTAGGCGCGAGAGGTGCAATGCAAAGTTTATTTTTTCAGCTTCCCTCAGATGCACATCTGGAAAAAAAAAAGACAAGCCATAGGCAAGCATCTAAAGGAGGTAGAGTCGCTGGCCAACAGTGGCAGGCGTATTGACAGTGAAGGAAACCCTTTAATATCCGTGCACTAGCCCTACCTCGTTGCCATAGACCATCAGGTTGTGCGTGGCCGTCAAAGACTTGAAGACCACCACCCAGCTGGTGCTGGCGGTCCGCTCGAACAGAGTGTCGGCCAACTGGGGGATGTTCACATTCATCTCGTTGGTGCATTGAATCAGATCTGAACAGAAAAAGAAAGAAAAACACAATCTACATTTCCATCCATCTATAATCGATGATCTATATACACATACAAACGCATGCGTTCGTAGAGCTACAAGGAAGATCCAACAGTGGAGTCCCACCTCCAGGGAAGCATGCAGTATAAAGCTTAAAAACACACTTCATACAAATCCCTTTTCCCTTTCGTGCTCAGAAATTGCCCAAAAACTATTTAAAAATGGATAGCCAGAGAGTGGAGGTTAACCGAGGTTCTGTGGCCATAGTTCCTGCATGCAAATACCCAGAATCCACCATTCCTCACTCACTCACTGGTTTGTATTAAGACCACAGATTTAGACGTACCGCCTGAATAAATCCAAAAAGATTAGCCCGGAGCAAACTGAAAGCACAACTATTTGGTGTTGGCGCAGAGCATGAAGGCCAGGTGAGTTGTGGTGCAGCTGCCATCTGGCCTGCAGGGAAGGCCTGGGCCATATGAAAGATTTCTGACTGACTAAGTACCTCAATATTGACATTGCGACAATAGCTGCGTTTCCATCTAAAAGGTGATGCGAATCTTTAGAAAGTTCGCAAAAAAGTAATTCGAATTAGGTGCGTTTCCATCAAGTGGTTGGAGCGGAATAGGGTGATGACGTTACACGTTGATGTCGGCAGGGTTGCTATGGCCGGTCGTTATGCGGAAATCGGAAAGACTGTCAGTCCTGTGTGTTCAAAGTTCGCTACGTAGCAGCTGTTTCGAAAAGTGTGTTTCCATCTCCCATTTTGCCAATTTACTCTCTTTCGCATTTCTCAAAAACCACCTCAAGCGAGCGGATAAACCTTATTGCGAATTAGAGGATTTTTATGCGAATTTTGGTGTTTCCATCACCGTTTACTGATTCGATACTTCAAAGATCGCATAAAATCAGGGGGCTGGAAACGCACCTAGTATTGCAGGGCTGGGCAGATGAGATTTGTTATAAATGATCAGTCATGTGGATATAATTTATAATAGGATAGAGGAAAATAATACAACAGGTAATAGAGTTCAGAAAATGCCAGTTACATCAAAGATGATATGCAGTCTCATCACGATATTGATATAATATCGCTATATTTCCCAGTCCTAGTGATTGATTACTGATTTTGTCCGTGAGAATATCTGAGGTTCTCTCATCAGGCAACCCTGTGCACTTCCACATGTAGGGTTCCCTTCCTTTTGCACCAACTTGGCACCAATACCATATCCGCAAACCTTTGAAATGAGAGTACACGTGATAGGTGAGGACGTGCGTTCCCCTTCCATTTGCTGTCGACAACAGATGAGATGCTGGGCGAGCACACTGCAGACATTAAGCAGGAAGCATTCTTTGTTGATGCCAGGGATTTTTTGGACCTTCTGATGTGTACTCAAATAGAATCCCATATTTACTCATTCTAAAGATGCATAAAATCGATCCTGGGAATGTCAAAGAGGCAGGTACACGCTGAATATCATCACAGGCCCACCTATCATAGGCCCACCATGTTCTACCGTGCCGTCCACTGAGGCATGAGAATCCAGGCTCTTCAGTCCCAATGTTTTCAGCTTGGTGTTGGATATCTCGGGATTCAAAGCAGGGAGATGGAGAATGGGCATGCCCATTCTCATCTCCCTGCTTTGAATCCCGAGATATCCAACAACAATCTGAAAACATTGGGACTGAAGAGCCAGGATGGATAAATAATGGGCTCACCAACCAAACTCTGAAATAAAAAACATTTACACAGTAGTAGGAAAACTATTTATCAGGAACGGCAAATGGACAACCAAAGAAACGACAATAATTCATCCATTTTGTCTGGATCCATTGAAAGTATATTCAGGTGGATGCTGAAATCCCACCTGTGCCAGAAAAAGCAACTCTAGACTCAACGACTGCAGCCAAAGTGAGTAGGCATGTGTGTCATGGCACGCACAAGATTTATTTTTTGCTGTTCAGAACTACCCCTCATCCAGTCAAGACCGCCTGCATCACCGCCCCGGCCCAGACAGATTCCCTTGCACACCGGCACATCATCACATCGAGATGGAAATCAGGCCACGCGATTTCCCCCCCAAAATCCAAATAAATCTTTTAAAGCCTCTATATCGATGACGTCGTGGTAATCCACGGCTCCAAGGCCCTGATTGTTGGAAGCACTACTTGCCATCAGACACTCCCAATAATAAAATATTCATGGCAATCAGATGCCACACTTGGCAGGGAAATGAAACTGAATATTGGAGTGAAACATGTCCACGTGTACTGTGGAAATATTATATGGTTCTACCATTGGGCAAATCGGGAAGGAGGAGGAGGTGAACAGCGTGGTGGTGCTAAAAAATACACACGATTCACAATAATTAATAAGTCACCGTTTAGTGCTTTGTCGACAATCGCCTCGGACTCAATGTTACCCTCCCGGCAGCACACATGAATAGATGTCGGTGTGTTCTGGAAGCCAACACCTCGTCACAGTCGCAGGACGCTCGTGGCCGGAGCAGCAGGGGCTGCTGGGCACATGGGTGGTCTCCGTGAAACCTCCTCAGTGTTTGTTCGAATGCAAAAACACAAAGGGCTTTTTCACTCACCATTATTGTGTGTGCACAATAGGCCACCCATGTGACAACAAAAGGTCTTTTCACACAAGACAAAAATGACATTGCGCCGGGGACCACATACAACCTCCCCTCGTAGCCCATAGCGGTAGAAAGCCCCATTTTTGACCACGCCTGGCCGGATGGTCCGTGGCTAACTTTCTCATATCAAACAAACAAAATCTCACCCTCTGCCACTGAAGGTTAACAAGACTGTGGAGCCCTGCCTTTTTACTTCACTGGATGCCAAGTTTAGCCTTTGAATGGGATTTTCCATGACTAAGGGATTTGCTGTTTATTATTAAAATCAGAAGTAGATGGCAAAAGGAGATTGACGCTGATGCCAATGCACACAGACCAGTCTCGAGCTAGCCCTCTTTAACCTATGGCTCTGGACCTACGCTCTTAGAACCCTAGCCGTTGCCTTGAGAGGAAGATCCATTTTGGGCTCTTTTGCTGCACCTATCGTGGAAAATACTTTCTCCACGCACACATGATTAAGAGCAGATAATGACTTAACTGAGAATCATTTATAAGACAGTCTTTGGAGTTTGTCTTTAAAACCCCACTATTTCAGGACAAGTAGAAAGAAGTACCCCCAAAATAAACCCGAAAAGGGAACAGAAATTCACCAGGTCCGGATTATGAATCGTTAATCCCTTGTCCAGTTTAGTGAAATAAATACATTCATAACGAAATAGGCCAAGAGATTAATTCCATTGATTTACAATTTCTGGAGTGCTATTTAATGACAAATTAAAGCAGTTTCTCAACTTTAATATTCTACAACTGCTTCTAATCCAGGAAATTCTACATGAAGCCAACAATGTTCCAATGGCTAGAAATGTATCCAACACTCCCTACATACAAATGTGCTGCTCACTGTACAATTGCAAGTGAAGGGACTAAATGAGATGGCCCAGGTGACAGGTGAGATGCAGACAACCCAAGCCTGTGGTTTCATTCGTTGTCTGTTATTTTTTTCTGCAGGTTGGGCGGGTTAGGCCTTTCGTTGCTTGGCCACCGGCAGGAAGTGAAAGTAAAACCATGCAGCTGGTGAGAATCGCACAAGGCCCCGGTTGTGAGATCCAGTGAGTCAGTCCGTTGTTGCGTTCATGGAGGAGATCCAATGAGGAAACGCTTAAAATCAGGGCGAAGGGTTTGACTGGCCCAGTAGCGGTTCCTGCAGACAGACACAGGCTGTAGGTTGCTATCAGAGAGTAGTGGCATTTCCTCCCAGATCCCCAGAGACACAGGCTTAGTACACACACACACACACACACACACACACACACACACACACACACACACACACACACACACACACACACACACACACACACACACACACACACACACACACACACACACACACACACACACACACACACACACACACACACACGACAGCTGAATGCGAGCAGAATAAAGCTCAGGACATGTCTTCTCCAAAAAGGATTACTTTCTCTCAATTGCCGCCCTTAAATTAAGACAACAAATGATCTCACCAGAATGTTATCTCTTCTAATCGTATTGTTTGTGTAGCATTTGAATAGAAAAATAAGGATCATAGAGCCAAAGATAGTATCAAACATGACAAATTACAGCCGGTTTACTTGCATTGTAATAAGAGACAAATTATAGGCCCAAACTGGTAGCCAAAAATCTTAATATCTACATGCTTGTAAAAGCGCAATAGAAGGGTGTTCATATGTTCATTATGGACTAGTCAAGACTCTAGAGTAAATTTGACCATAAAAAGCGACCACCAGAGCTGCTGGATAAATTTCATTAAAAGAAAACAATTCCCTTGGAAGATGAAAGCCCTCCATGTTTGTAGATAGCATGCAAGGGGGCCACCATGTAGGAGGAACTATATCAGGCAGCAATAACATTTAATTACCAGTTTTGCGGTGCAGATTTATGCTTTACAACTTGCTGTAGGGAGTAGTAATTTAGGCTTTTAATGTTGGCAGCTTTGCCAATGAATGATGGGCCCTCCTTCGCTGGTTGGGTGCAAGGCGAATCAAGTGAAATGGAATTACCGCGTCAAAGTTGTGTGTTTATACACACACACACACACACACCACAACAAAAAAAGGCCATGATTGCGAATCGGAGGCTTGGTCCAAAAAAAATGTAATCCAATGGCCAATGCTTGTTTTGGGATCATTGCATACCCTTACAGGCAACAAACTAATTGACGGGAAGTGGATCAAAAGAAATCCCCTCCAATCTGACTTTTGATCAGCTCGACTCCCTAGTGTTCCCGGAAAGGATTATGTAATCACTTCCTGTTTGCCATTTTCCCGCAGCGATCCCAAGACTCGCCTCAGGAAATATCTTTCCGATAACGATCCTGGTACCGAGGATATGATTCAGTCCATTGTGTGCGCAGTGCCCAAGAAGCTATTTCAATACATGCACATACTTTACCAGAGGGACTAAACACCAAAAATAAAACCTAGGTCAAAAGGTGACTGTGTTGCAATTGCTCCCAATGTAAACGATTCCTACATGAAGGAATTGGCTCCACGATTGGTACCGCTCTTTGGTACCAGCTGGACCATCTTTTGGTACAGCTGGTTGTTATTAGCTGTACCACTATTTGGTACAGCTTTAAGGAGTTAACGTTTTTCAATGGTATGGAACCTTGAACATACAACGGCATGCATGCTAGACAACCTTTTGCCCAAACCACCTCAAACTAAATCAACACTTTCCGTCACACCACAAAGGACCAACTAGTCAAACAAGCGTCAGGCCATGGTATTTTCTGATTGATATTGGTTTTCTAATCTTATGGCCTCTTTAAAATCAATTGTTATGCTTCCAGGCCATTGGCTGCCTGGCCGTTAAAGTTCTAAACAGACCTGCTGGTGGACAGTGTGTCAGGTCAGCACTCTTTAAAAGGGGACTGTCATATGATGCCTTTTCCATCACATGCCTTGTAGTCTGTGCCATACCTTCATGATCTCATGGCATGCTTCCAGTGCCTTCAACGGGGAACCAAAGTGCAGACGTGGGTTACATTAGCGACTGCCACTCAGAGCCTTTGCGTAAAACTATTCTTATCCCAAAAGGAATGCAAACAGCATGAGGGCCACCAAGCCAAGCCATTGTTGTACTTGGGAAAACAAAGACACATTCATAAATGAGGTGTTCCCATGCACTGTAGGAGTCGATGCTAGGCTGCAACTACGACAAGCTAGTTGGTAGACAGCTGGAAGGGACACAAGTGTAAAGGATTTCTCAGCCCAAAATAAACAGGGGAAAGGAATCTTATTTTCATTCATTGTTCTCCCCTCTAGCAATACCCACACTACTCCTCCGTCTGACCTCATTTTGTAATTTCATGTGCAAATGCAACAGTCTTAAGAAAAGCGAGTTGAACACAACCTGCATCTAAAATCTTTTGGGGACATTGCCACCACGTGTGGACTTTATGTGTGACCACAACTCCAGCGGTCAAGAGTTTTACCAGTGCCAGTGGAGAAGCAGACGCAAGCCAGACCACAAGCCCCGCAACAGGTGAGAGATGAATGAGAACATTCATGGAGCCCCAAGTTTCAGCCCAAAACACATTTAGATGCAGGTCTGGGACGTGTGTGAGATTTTCAGCAGAACTCCCCCTCTTCGGCCCTCTCCTTATTCAAGGCTATGGTAGTGAATTTGCTGTGAAAACACTCACAAGAGAAATAAGCCAACGTAAAACCAGGTTACTATCCACACTTTCTTGTCGGTCTACTAAACAGTTGCCAAGAAGAAACCACTTATTATTGTGCAAGTTATTGAAAGTTTTACTTAACCTTTGTATATTCATTATATCGATTTCCAATAATAAAAAAAAGGCACAGGTCTGTCTGAACAGCTGACCTAAACAACAGAAGTTAATATGAAGATGGGGACCGGCACACAGTAGAATGGTGCTCCTCTAAAAATACAGTATAGCTGCACCACAGAGAGGTGTGATTAAACAAATCTGCAGTAACAAGTTTTCCCTGCTAAATGTTCATATTTGATATCCAATTTACAAAACATTAACATATGCTGGTCCCACTTAGTTTACCAGTGGGACGGATACAAATGAACACCATGACATCAGCCAGGCCGCCACGTTCATAGGTTATAAATCATGAGGTGAAGTTGCAAAGCCTCTCAGGTCAAAGAACCTTAACAGACCTTTGAGCATGTCTGCAACTTGAGTGTGCCCATAGGATTACATGACGATAAACACATTAAACCAGCTGAAAACTTTTATGAATCACAACCCGTGTTATTGTTTTTGTTTAGTTGAAATGCTCCACTGGCATTTATTATTTCACACCTAGCAAAGCCAAACAGGAAATGGAAATGCAGCACAGCTCTCCTTTTGACTTTAACCAACGTCTACCTCTCTGCTCGGTAGAGCAGAGAGCAGGCAAGTGCTTGCCGTTTATCTAGCATGGTCGTGTTGAAGAGCATGCCCAGACTAGGATGGGCTTCCAAATCAAGAAGCCTGCACGCTGGATCATATCGCACCTTCACATCAGACAGGACAAAGACTGACAGGGGGGAGAGAGAGTGGGATGGGGGGGGGGGGGGGGGGTTTAAGGGTCTGAAGTAGACAGACGGCTGCTATTTTGGGTCGTACAGGAAACTTTCAAACACAAGTGCGTCACCTCCCTCTCTCTCCCCAACCTCCTTAAATACCTCCAAACGGTGAGCGAGGGAGCACTGCCGTGCATTAGCTTTCTAGATTAACTCGTACCAGAAGTCTGGGCCCGAACTCATCCGTTTGACTATTTGCACAGAAAAGCATGTAGGAGGAGCTGGATTGAGAATGGAATGGTCAGTGTTCCATGCTATTGCCGTTTCTGTTTAGCATGTTCTTAAGACACATGGCATATTGTCGTGGAGCCAATACTAAAAATAGCAGCCAAGTGGACACCACGTCATACTCAAGGAAATACGTAGCTTCTCCAAATAAGCACTCTAGGAAGAACAGGTATTTTAGGGCGCATACAAAATAAGGCCGCTCTTATCCACCCACCCAATTATTTTAGCTTTACGTGTGAAGCATTACAATTTGTGAATTTCTGAAATGTACTTCATGTTGCACATCTTGGTAGTTCAATAAAGAGATGCTGAAATATCCTCCTTTTCCTCCAAATTAAACAGGTTGGCTGTCACTCACTACAGCACCACTACATTAAAGATGCACCTGCTGACCCTTCCACATAGATGAGAATTACTTCCCGATTTGAACCAGAATAGGCAATCTTAGACATTCAGTTTCAATAGGAACGCAAAAAAATAATAATTGAAGAAAAAGAAAAAGGTTCTTAGTACTTGAAAATGTACACAATTAAAATTCCAGAATATAAAGTAGTTTTGTCTGTGTTATCAACAATAAGTGCTTGGTGTGCCAAGGCAAAATTTGTATGTCAATAAAAGATAAACACAGACCGATTAACACAGGACTGTTGATCCCTGTATCGTCATACACACAAGTCATTCTAAACTAAACTGTGTCATTTTCATAATGATTGAAGCATGAGTCTCTTAATATAGCGACACAAAGACTACATGCATCAGTGAATGGTTCCTCAAAGGAAAAACAGGCCTTAACTTTGCAATCATTTTTAGTCATTCCTTCACCACTCATATCGGTAAACCTAAAAATCCAAAGCCATATTCAGGATTATTTTTTGACATGGCGCTTTGCATTGATTGTGGCTGAGAGAACAGAGATGGCTAAAAAAAGCTATTACGTAAATTTGGCTACAACAGTTCTAGGTTTCAGAATAACCGCAGCAGAGGGCAAGGGGTGAATATGATACATTTGACTTGCAAAGAGGTCAGCCCCTAATAGCCAACGTGCAGAGAAGTCTGAGAACAGACAGTGGCTCAAACTGCACCAAATGCCAGGAAGTGCAAAGGCTATGTCAACCAGCCAGCAGTCGAGCTCTTTGCTTACAACACTGGACAATAACACTCATTATCTTGTGCACTGAAACATTTACTTCTGAAAACAAACAAGAGCTTAGGTTGTACAAACTAGAAAACTAGCATAGACATCTGGTGACCAACTACACTATAATGTTAGCATAATAGTTTCTTAAACAAGACAAAACAAAAAAACTTTTGTTCACAACAATACTGTCAAACTAGTTTTGGAATTATATTGGCCCCTGCATATTCTTCTGCTTCTGCTTCAGTTTGGCAAGGAAAGAGCAACACACTTCAGTTCCAGCCAGGGAAACTGGAACTCTGGTTTGTGAAATGTCACAAGTACAGTGGACGTTTGATGTGGTTAATGGTTTCAGAGAAGTTGAAGAGTGCCATCAAACGGGACCACTCCTGCAGAGCACTGTGGCTGAGAAACTGTATAGATTCCATGTTGGTCTTTTAAAGTTGGAAGGATTTAACGAAAATCGATAAATAAATGTTTGTTCGGATTGTACAAATGACATATGTATTTGTGTGGTTTTCTTTAATACAGAGGCACCTACTAGCTGGTGTTTTTAGTAGGCCTCACTGCCAGACAATCAAAACGAAGATGTGACAATAGAGTCGAGATAATGGAGGGGGTGGGGGGTGGTGAATGCGAAACAATGCAACAACATATGCGTTACTTACAGTCCAAATGTTTCTTCTTTGGCCCCATAATTTCATGCGTGGTTGCCTTGCATACGGTTTTGGATATCGCCGAGCCAGTGACACTGTGCTGAGCGGCAGTGATCCTGTCTGTAATGCTTTGCCCCGACATCCTTGTAGGTAGAAACAATGAACCACGATACGCTTTTTAAAACAAATCCAGTGGAGATCGTCTTTCGTGTGTCGCCTTGTGTGTGTCGTTCCCACGGTTGTTTGCCACCTGACACAAGACAAGAGAGAAGGAACAGCAATGAGACGACCGCAGGCGTTTCGTTCAACTTGTAACCCTACTCAGTCAAATAACACAACACAAGATCCAGGGTGTACAATTAGGAAATTGCAGTAACGAGTGATTATATTGTGGCAAATCACCTCGAGGATACGAACCACAGAGTCTTTCGATGGATTTCAAACGTCTCCGTCCCTCACCCTCTCGCTCTCTCTCCCATGCAAGTCTTTCTCTCAGATCGAATCCCACTTCTTTCTCGCTTTCCCTGGTTCCCACACCAACTCGGTCTGCTTTCGCACCGCCTCCCCCTGCTGGGTTTAAATGGACTGGAGGTTTGCACTGAAAATGGCGGGGCCGTTTCCTGTCTAACTAACCCTAGCCTCTCCCAACTTTGCATACAACAACGTCGAACAAATTCTGAAAGATGGCGGCTCTCTTATTGGACGTCTAGCTCTCGTAGTATGATGTTAAAAGTGAACAAGGAGTCAAGATTATTAGCTCACGATATCCATCAGACATGTAGAAGAATGCAGGCGTCTGATGGTTATGGGTGGCATTATTTTAGCCCTCTGAATTTGGAAGACAAATGGCATGCATTGAATCAGCTATAACTGAGTCCTCATTGTTTCAAACCAAGCACTTTATCTAGATATTAGAGAATAGATATATTCCAATATGCCTGTGTGGTCTTCAATATGGATGATGGAGGAAAACAATAGCCTGTAGAATGGTAAAATGGTATTCATAATCGAATTACATACATTCGTATTCGACAAGTAAGGAACATCTCTAACGGCATGAACAGGCAACGAGACTGAATAATACGTCACTACAAACGTTAATAGGAAGGATACCTGATCACCTTGAAATTGCGATTTGAAACCAGACTATAGCAGCTTCCCTGGTGGTCTAGTGGTTAGGATTCGGCGCTCTCACCGCCGCGGCCCGGGTTCGATTCCCGGTCAGGGAACACTCCTTTTGTGTAAGCAACTTGTGTGTTCTACTTCTTTCTTAATGTACTGTTCTAATAGATACATTATATTCAAATATTTAAATGACTCAAATATGTGACCTATTATATGCTGTTTTAGGGAGCCCAGTAGCCTACAATATATTTGTATCGGTCAGAGTTCCCGGATTTGTTAAGGGATAGTTGATTTGCCAAGTACTTGCTTCATATTTTTATACTATTTATTTTAATTATAAATTGAATACATTTCAAGAATGCTGAAATTAAGATATAGATATAGGAAATACGGTAATCGCTTTTTCCCGCACCATCGTTTGACGGCACTGTGCTCACAATTTATAGAAGGAATTGTGCTGTCACCTAGTGGTCAGAAATGCAAGAATCATGTGAGTAGGCCTACACATTGAATTAATGAAATAAGGAAACAGCCTCAAGTGCTAAATTATAGATCAAGAGATAGGGCCAAGATGCAGTCTGAACAGATGATCGTTCTGTCTCGCAATCTGATGTCTACTCTCCTGATGTCAGTGGTGAGTTGTTGATGGATCCAGGGCAGCCAGCGTTCGTTGAGCGGCAGCTTGGGCCCTCTTGTGATAATTTGCAAGCTGTAAGCCATCATAGAGATGGGGTGCATATGGAGTTAGATTCATGCCAAAACCCCCCACACACGCAAAACGTGTTTTGCTCACACATAACGATTCACACGCACACAAAACGTGTTTTACTCATCGGATTGCATTTGCGTACGGAACAGCAAGGCGGAAAATCAGTGCCAAAAGTCACGTGACAAATAAATGTCCTGTTATTCACACTACACAACAGCAGGTGCGGTGTTGAGTCAGTTTAAGGCCGCCAGGACGATCTTTTTTCTCCCCAAAATCTTTATTTGATGCCGGCCAAACGTGTGTGGATTCAACTCCATACTATGCGACTTGCCGCCCCTTTGTCACGGAATCGTACGACACGGAGAAAAGCTAGTTTGGGAGATTAAATTGAACAAAATGAGCGGCCAACAGGTGAGTCCAATGGAAGTGTCGCCATTCTGTTTTGGCATCAAATAAAGATTTTGGGGAGAAAAAAGATCGTCCTGGCGGCCTTAAACTGAGTCAACACCGCCACCTGCTGTTGTGTAGTGTGAATAACAGGACATTTATTTGTCACGTGACTTTTGGCACTAATTTTCCGCCTTGCTGTTCCGTACGCCATACGACATATTGCTTGATTCTTCCAAACATATTCTCTGCCCCTTCAGTAAGTGCAACAATCCCACCACGACAAAATGCATATCATCATACGTGTTCTGTATGACAACACTTTAGCATGCGAGATTTAAGTTAAGGTTGCTATAAAAACTTGTGATTTTCATTTTTTGGATATATTACTTAATTGTAACCGTCAACTTGTTTTATATATATTTTTTGTATTCAATTAAATTCAAATAAACCTCAATAAGAGCTCACAATAAAGCTACCAAGATGTGGAATGGATGTAGCATCCTGACTACGTGCAGTGGCATCTTCATGGCACTACAACATTACAAGATGTGTGCATAACAAGGTAGGAAGAGCTGTGTATGGAAAGTTGCCATGTTGTTGAGCTATGGTAGGACTGGGCTGCAGGTTTGGAGGGGGGCAATTCCCTATGTCATTCACAAATGCCAGAGCAAATAAAACATGAGGTCACAGATTAGTCTGGTTCCCACGCTAGATGTTTTCTGCATCCTAGTGTGTTTTTTCCCCCATATTCCAGAGTCTCAGGGGGACAGAGAATACAATACGCCCTTTAGCTACTTATTAAAAGTAATTGGCTGATCTGATTGTAATTCCCAATGTAGGCTATTGAAACAGGATTGTGTAGCTGAATCTTGCTTTTCCAAATTAAAGTGTGAATAGAGAAATACACCGAAGCAATATGACTGGATTATTTTCCAAATGACATGTTTGGTTAAACAATGGTTAAGTAAACACAATAAACACAATCCCATCAATGTCAGGCTGTTGCCTGTTTGGTACAGGAGCCCCACGTTCCAATTACCAGCTTGTCAGAAGTGAGGAAACACGTTCTCTTTAATCAAACTAAGAAAACATTAATATACCAACAACGTTGCTGCCTGAAGTCAAGGTCAGCAACAGTTCAGCAATCTGTAATTATTTTCAGTGCTAAGGATATTAGAGTTCTTAGGTACTAAGATGATAATGTTTTATTAACCATTTTTTAATTAAACAATCATGTTTGGGTAATGCATTTACATTGTAGTATCTTACATGGAATTGTAATACATTGTTGTCTCTAGTCAAACAAACATCCCTGAATTATGTTGTCCCATTTCATTCAACTGTTGTCTACACAGACACAGACAAACAGACAAAAATAAAGTAATATAATAGATAAGATTCAAATCCCATTCTGAGGGAACAAATGAAGACCTTCAGTATCCATGAATTTAAAACCCATTTAACCATCCATGGAAACTCACAAAGGCTTGTCCAAGTAAAATTAAACAAATGCAGGCCACTTTTGTAGTCATGTTAAAGTTAACATTTAAAGTTAACTCTTTCAGTATTTTCTGCAGAAGAATTGACCAGGATCATTATTTTCAGGCAAAAGCAAGAATAGTATTTATACAGTATAACATCAGTTACTTAGATAATAAATGAACACACAACGACCCCCCTATGCCGGCCTATCCCTGATTTCCATTGACCCACAATGACCTACTGTATGCTCAATGACCTGCACAATAAGGATCAGAACATAGATAAGAGCTTTGTTCCGATGACACCAGCAGTTGCGAACGTACGCTGTCTTTGCGGATCGACGGTCACCTTTTCTCTCTTCTCCTTACCAGCAGCTGAGAACGAAGATGCGGGTGATTCACACAGGTGGGCTGCGAGCTGACGTAGGCCTCATCACGCAGCATGATATAGAAAGCGATACAGTAAGCGATGAATGTGGTGATGGAACGAAAAAGATCAACACTTTCCATTCGGACACGAGGTTTCCTTGGTGGAATATAATACATCCTATTGGGGGAGAATGCGTTTATCACGTATATAATGGACTCCTGTCCTCTGGGACCGCCGGCTTATACACAGATACTCTCCGAGGGACCAGGCGAAAGGATGCAAAGAATCGGGAACCTTGTGTTATTTGTGCCAAGTGATGACATTTCACCAAACAAAAGCCCAGAGACGTGCCCTTTCATGTCTTCAAAGACGCAGAGCCGTTTGTGTGCCATTCAAAGAACCAAAAGATGGCCCAGCCTGACGGCATCCAGTCTAGATTGATTTCATCCCAGATAAAAGACGCTCAGAGCGTGCTTTAGGGCTAGAGAGTGTTCAGCAAGACTCTGGAGACACATCGTCACTTGAGGCATAATGTGATTTGTTGTTTTTCTGACCTTATCCGTGTATTTCAGTTCCCACTTATAGGACAACATATCATGCAATGCTTGATCTGATAAGATGTTTGCATTGTGTTTACGTTCCCTTTGTCAAGGTAGGAGGAACTCGAAGGGCCCCCGTTAATCTTACTTGATACATATAGCCTCATGAGATATGCAGCTGAGGGAAGAGATGGAGTAGAGATACAAAATAGGTATAGACTGTTCACAAAGCTACTTTGTCAAACTCAATGAATATTTAATAATTATAAAAACCTTAGAGGTACGAATACAGTGCCTCTTGAACAGCTATGTTTATGTAGTCCTATTATAAATTTAGATAGTAACAATATACTAATATCAAACAACAGTGACAGCTTTTTTTCTTGCTGCTCTGTTGCATGGGCATGTTTCTACAGTAGCCCAGAACGGATAAACGGCTCTAGAGATGTCACGTTTTTATGTTTTTATAGACCCATAATTATCACTAATCCTATCTGTAACATGTTTTGATCATTCATCTCAATGGCAGTCGGTGCTAATAGCCAATCTTTACTTGCACTGTGGTATGTCAAAATAATACATACTAAAATATCTGGAGCTTCGCCTGGCCAGCAGTTATTTTGATGTCTATATCCGAGAGAGGGTCAAGCTTTTCGGACACTTATAGTATTATGCCAGTGTGTGGCGCATTTCATACAACATCGCTCATTGTTAAACTCCTACACAGCGATGCTACCAAAAATGTATTACAAATGGGTTGTATCCATGGGAATAACACGCCCCCGCCTTCCTAGAACCCTTATCCCAAAAATATAAAACCGTGATCTTTAGAGCCGTTAGTCCGGGGAGCCGTTTGTCTAACCCTTTTGGGCTACTGTAGATCAGGCCGTTCAACATGGCCCCTATGGAAGAGGACCCGCTCCCTATGTAGATATAAAGATCTTATTCTCAAGGAAGGAAAAAACATTACCTGAGAATTTCTCAATTTCTCATTTCATGGGATTATAAACTAATTAAAACATTATTTTAGATAATATATAACATATCTGTCTTGTCCGTTCTGCTTAAATCTACTACTTATTATAGAAGGAGGAGTAAAATAACCAAAACATAAACCCTACTTCAGTCAGGAGGAGCGAATTACACTAAATCATTTCTGGGGAAAAGTCAAACAAATATGAAGTCCCTCAAAATAACATGAAATCATGAGAGACACACAACTGTACAGCAGTTCAGCAGGTGAGTATTCAGATATGTTCCGGCCCTGCATTTCAGACTACAGTGTATTCCCTGATCAAAGACAGGTACAGTCTATTGTAGCCTGTGGGGGAAAAATCAACAATAGCTTTCGGAATCATACTCAGCCTTTCCCACACCTGAAAAAAACAACATCACGTAAGTACTGTGGAGTAGAATACGTCCCCCTTTATAACAAACAATAACCCCGTCCTAATTTTCCAGTTCCACTCCTCTACTATTCTTATCTCCTTGGGCAGTGCATTACCATAGCAGTGATGTATTCACTCCTGTTACATGACCGAGGATTTACCTGACACAAGCCACTGTTTGGTTATAGATAGATACCTTGATACAGTACGTGCCAGTTATTCTGCATACGTGTTTAATCCACACTCAAAGACCAGGGTTCAACAAGACTGCCGCTACCTTGAATATGTCATCTGATGAAAAGGGGCTTTAGAACGTCATTTGTTGTCCGTATAAGATGCTCACAAACTGATAAGAGCCACCTTCAAACCAGCCATTAGTCCTATATAAGGATGCCATTCTAGGAAAGACGAATGAAAGGATGAATCACTGGCGTAATTGAGGTCCTTGGGTAGCTACTTTAGATTGCAATCAGCCTGTGAGGAAACAATTTGCTCTGAGCCTTCTTGGGGACTGTGATCGTACTACACCTCCGATTAGAGATCCCTTAAAATCTGAAATTGCCGTCTCCGGCGGATCCTATGTTAAATGTCGCTGCGGGACGGTTCAAAATGTCTTGAGTCGCTCGACTGCGACTCATTTGCAGTACGGATCCTTGCTGCGACTTTCGACTTGTTAGCCATGCATCAGGCACGTTGTGTGTGGGATCAAATAAATGGACCGATGGACCCTGCACTGCAACTACACATCTGGAGAGTTGAATGTATAGCTTCAATGATATTATTGAGATTGTGCCAAAAAAAGACGACAAAAATAATGTGCACCTATTTAAAGATTCATAAAGGTAAGTGCAGATAATAGACTTATTTTTTTGACCTGACCACTGTAACTTGAACTACTTTAAGACCTAACAAATGCTGCCTCAGCACTTTTGCAGCAGACAAAAGATACAGGTGGGGATGATAAAAACAATTCTGAACCGACTCAGTTAGATTGATTATATTTACACACACCTAAAAGTTATGTAATCCCAAAGAGTTGGAGGTATATGTGTTTCAAAGTCCAACTCTGAACAGTTGCAGTTGATGTCAAAAGAAAAAACAAGTGATCCCATTGTATTGACCGTGTTGACCTAAATCCAGGAGGTTTGGACTGAGCCCTGGCTGCTGGGCTCTATCTCATGTTCCAGACCCAGCAGGCCGACCCCGTTTGCCCTCAGACAGGTTTCAACCGGCTGCTCCTCAAAGCATAACCCCCACGCGGCTGGACTTCCTATCGCTACACGTGGACCTGAGCTCTTGGACCCTCACGGATTCCTTTGATACGCTCCACTCTCCTCTCTGTTCCTTCTTTATTCCGGCCTTTTCCTCCTGCTGGGATTCTGTCGGGACACGGGGGTCAGCGGGGTTGTGGCTGTCAGTGGGGGTGGGGAGGCAGGTGTGAGCGTGGTTCAGGGGTAACGTCTAGCCAGGTCTGCTGCTGCGTTGACTGAGGATCACCCGACACAAAGTGTGTGTGTGTGTGTGTGTGTGTGTGAGGGGGACACCACAGGGTAGTGTCCTACGCCACAGACTGGCCTCGGCGATTATGGGCTTTGCACCCGCAACCCTTCCTCCTCCCAAAAAACTCCCATCGAAGGGAGGGGAGGGTGCACGGAGGAAGGGAAGGGGGGAGGTGTATGTGTGTGTGTGTGTAGGGGGGGGGGGGGGGGGGGGGGTCCGCTCAGTCAGCAAGCCAGGAGCCAATGAAGCGATGAAAAGATAATTCCCCCCCCTCCTCCACTCCCCACCCCCCCCCCCCCCCCCACACACACACACACACACACACCCCCGCTCGGAGCTACTGGACCTCATACGGCGTTAAACCATTTGTGCGCAGTGGACAGGGGCAGATTGGGCCAAGAAGGATATGAGTGGGAAACTTCAAAAAGCTGCTCATGTTTCCCTGCCGCCGTGAAAGGGATTTGTATAAACACAATTCAACCTGTCGGCGGCCCTTCCCATGAGCGCCCAACAATCCAAAGCCCCCAAACCAAGACCCCCTCCACCGATACCCCCACCACCACTGGCATGTTGAAATAATGAACCTCTTATGTGTGGGGATCCCTCTTTTTACCGCCCCCCTCACCTGATCCTCAGTGCCGTTTTCTAGTCTTCGACCGGGGATGCTGGCCGTGCCATTCGACCACCGTGGCAGTCCCAGACATATGGAGAACCGCTAAGCGGGGCAGGCTTCAGGGTGAGTTGCCGGGGAACGGGGAGCGAGGACGACACTATCTAGCCACATCCAGTCTCTCTCACACCACCTTCATTGGACCGGATGACGCGAGGCACGATGCGAGGCAGATATTTGTGATCAGATGAATGCATTTTATGATGAGGATGGGGATGCGGTCGGTGGCGATGGTTTGCTGGAGTTGTTTCCTTCACGAGGGAATCCGTTTTTTATGTTAGGTCGTCCTTTGGTTATATTTCATGTTTGTATAGGTCGATGATATGTGAAGTAGAACAACCTTTTACCTCTCTTTTGGTGTTTATTTGAAAAGTTTAACGTTGTCTTTCAACTTTGATGTCGTAAATTGTCTAGACATATATTCACCTCGTCTGTGTTATACTTCTAAACCGCTTTTCTGCTTGTTGTCTTCCAGGTGCTGAAATGGAGCAAATATTGTTGATTCTATTACTGTTTATCAAGGTCTTGTCAGTTGGAAGTCAGTTCAATGGATACAACTGTGATGCCAACTTCCACAGTCGCTTTCCTGGTAAGAAATACCTATCTTAAGAAGCAGCCATCATAGATGACCATTTAAATAGCTTCATATGTAAGCTGCATATACTACTACCTATCTTAATAATGGGCTTATTCAACTTTTTACTTTTTGGACACAAATGCAAAGTTTTCACCTTCATTGTAAGTTGCTTTTCCTAAAAGTTTCATCTATATAACACAATTACATACAATTGATATCCTGTCTCAACATTCATCATATTTTCATTTTCGTAAATATGATGGATCTTTGACATGACATTTTAATGGAGTGTATTTCCATAGTTTGACACATTATACAATCTATTTATCACCATAACCAAAATCTGCTCCACATTTGCTTCTTGTAGTTAATATTCATACTGAAGATAATATATTACAAAGAAAAGGGCAACTTTTGGGTCTGATGGCAGTTTTTGTGTTTGTGTCTGTGTGTGTGTGGTGGTGTTGTGTGTGTGTGGGTGTTGTGATGTGTGTGTGTCGTGTGTGTGTGTGTGTGGTTGCGTGCGTGCGGCGTGCGTGCGTGCGTGCGTTGCTGCGTGCGTGCGTGCGTGCGTGCGTGCGTGCGTGCGTGCGTGCGTGCGTGCGTGCGTGCGTGCGTGCGTTTGCGTGCGTGCGTGCGTGCGTGCGTGCGTGCGTGCGTGCGTGCATGTGTGTGTGTGTGTGTGTGGGTGTCCGGCAGCTGAGAGGGACATCAGTGTGTACTGCGGGGTACAGACCATCACGCTCAAGATCAACTTCTGCCCCGTCCTCTTCTCCGGCTACACTGACACGGACCTGGCCCTCAATGGTCGCCACGGCGACGCCCACTGCCGCGGCTTCATCAACAACAACACCTTCCCCACCGTAGTGCTCTTTAGCATCAGCCTGGCGACGCTGGAGTCCTGCGGCAACGCCCTGGTGGTAAGGAGAGATGGCCTTGGTTCTTATCTCATAGAAACAGCAGTGTAGTATTCAGCTTTAAAGGGTGGGTTCCTCTGTCAATACTTACAGAGACAAAATGGGTGACAGTATTTTCAGGGTTTTCAGATTCAGCTACGCTAGATCTAAAATCCCTTAAAGGGATGTTTCGGTTTATAAAAGATCATGATTTGCTTATCAAGATTATGTTCAACGTAACGTTAAAAGGTCTTCAGGGACTTTTACAGCCATGCAACATCAAACAGAATAATGAACTGAACATTAGTAGGCCTATTCCATGTGGCCTATTCCATCCACATCATGGATCAAATCTGAAATTCAAAATACTATGTTGATATTAACAGGATATACTGTGTTGCTTTGCCACTTCAATAATGATGGTCAATCCTAGGTCAGTTCCTTTACTCCCATATTTTGTTCTTTGTTAACAAATGTTCTGCGGTTCACATTAAACCTTGAATCAGGTTATGGGTTGGTTGATTGGTGGGATTAATAAAAAATAGTAAGGCTATTGTCCACCGTACAGCATTTGGCAAATCCTGAAATTGTATATGATTAAAATAGGCAGGTAATACCATCTTTTTTTCAAGCAGCACTGAGGCTACAAAAAATAGGTTTATCGTTGAATGGATGGAACCGGCGGCCTGTTATGGTGGCCCCTACTTTCCACCTGAAAGCCTTTTATTTCCCAGCACAGAGTGTGTTTGATTGCATTAGCTCTTTGTTCCCCCTCTGCTCCTATCATTTACAGTCATGACTCGGGCAGGGTTTCCAAACTTTCTCTGGCATCAGAGGACAGACAGGGAGAGACGGGGGATTGGGGATTCGCACCGTGGCACAGCGCATTTGTATTCCAGAATGGTACGATGCAATCCCCCCAGCAGTATTGCGGAGGGGGGGTAGATCATTGAAAAGCTGAGTGTCATCTGGCTTCACCGCAGGTCTCCACAGGTCAGGGGCCCAACGCCTATGGGAACCTGTCGCTTGTGCAGATCGGCAACGTCTCGGGGTACATCGACACGCCGGACCCCCCCACTATCGTCAGTTACCTGCCCGGCTTGCTTTACAAGTTCAGCTGCAGCTACCCTCTAGAGTACCTGGTCAACAACACTCAGCTGGCCTCGTGAGTTACACACAAACTAAAATGCTCAATGTTAAATTGTGCCTTTGGCAAAAAGGTATGCAAACAATCGTATGCTTGCTACAAGTGTTTAACTCAAGATAATTGTGAGAGATGAAACATACGGGACAAAGAAAACGGGATTGCTGTGTAGATCAATGTTGACTGCACGGCAAATTCCTAACTATTGATTCATGACTTACAGAATGAGGAACCTTTTTTTTTCCCGGTTTGACTCAAATCCACTTTCAGCAAAAATTGAGACCGAAATGTCCTTGATTGGTGTTCCAGCTCTCAGTTGTCGGTCAGCTCAACAAAGCTCTGCTCTTTTGTCACAAAGGTCAGCCGCAGCCATCTCCGTGAAGGAAAGCAATGGTACCTTCATCAGCACCTTGAACCTGATGCTCTACAACGTAAGTTCCACACCACACTGACCTGTAGGTTTGGACCTAATCGTCGGTTGTTTTTATAATATTCTATTATTGTCAGGGTTTGAATGAAAATGTATTGCTGTATAAATAAAATGGCATTTATGTAGGGCGTTTGAGGCGTTTTACGTTTTATTCATAGAATTCGTAATCCTTTTGTATACTTTCTAAAGCGGAGGACAAATTGCCTCTAATCCCTTAATGGCCGCGGTTTTAACCTGAATCATCCTGTATTCAGAGCTAACTGCAACCTCATTGGTCCGCTTGAGTCCATTCAACTGGTGGCCCCTGAACAAGACTCAATGGCGACTAGATAATCTATGTTGATGGAGTAGATATGCACCGATTTATCGTTGCACAGGGGCGAAAATGGGAGAGGAGAGACAGAAAGCGAGAGAGAGGGTAAAACCATTACAGCTGAATGAACCTTTACTGTTGTGGTCGTTCAGGACTCGACGTACGTTCAGCAGCTGTCCATCCCAATGGCGGGACTCACACTGAAGACACGTGTGTTTGCAGCTGTGAGAGCCTCTAACCTCGACAGAAGGTATTTAACAAACACTGGTCTACACTTTCCCATTTAATACAACTGAATTGAACAGGAGTTCAGAATAGGGTTCAATCTATTCTCACAAATGGCAGAAGACCTCAAATTTGGGTGAATGTAGCGTTTCACTTTCCTTGTTTTAATATTTGTTTCGACCAATCAAGTTGGGGGAGGAAGTAAACTGTAAGAAAAATGTCTATGGTTTCAAACACCGTGTAGACAGGCCACTAAACTAATACAATGATGAGAATTCCTACTGAAAACTCAATTTACTCACAAATTAAGTTTTCTTTGGTACAATATCAACGTGAAGAAACAGGAATCAAGGTGTAACTCCGCCCCTTGCATTTTTGGCCCAGGCTCTGTGCCGTATCCCCCCAGAAGTTCTGCTTTAACATAGTAGGACTGCTTGATGAATGATTAGGTTGGACGCCCTCCTTTAATTATTATAGTATTTAATTTTCATAATCTTGTTTGCAAATGAGTTTTAACAAGTTAAATATTGGCAGGGAATATTGGTATTGACAGTCTCAGTCAATACCATTTCAGTATCTAATCTATTTGCCCTGGAAAAAACCCTTACATTGAACCAAAGTTCGAATCGACTCCCCCATCCTATCCCTTTTATGAAGACATAAAGTGAGTA
Source organism: Gadus chalcogrammus (assembly GCF_026213295.1). Classification (NCBI taxonomy): domain Eukaryota; kingdom Metazoa; phylum Chordata; class Actinopteri; order Gadiformes; family Gadidae; genus Gadus; species Gadus chalcogrammus. Next base: position 22,983,310 of record NC_079418.1, read on the forward strand.
TAAGGCTTTCTGTGCAGTATCCCTGGCCCGAGAAATGTGTCTTTTATATGTAATTATTATATATCTTAAATCCAGCATATAATAAAAAAAAAATACACTTGCTTTATACAGCGCCTTTCAATAATCCAAGGGGCTTTACAGTTATAAGGGGCACATATTACTCATTCCAGTCACACAATATCTCTTCATAACATAGATAACCACTCCCTATCGTGTGCGTTCTTCACACTGGGTAAAATAATATGAAGTGGTAAGCCAACCCAATGGACTACCACACAATAGGATTATGATGACCTACTTTAAGGACATCCTCATTTTTTTTAACATGTAAAATAAACCCTGGGTCATTGTCTCAAATGTGTTGATCTAATAAAAACATAGCCTGATGAGAATGGACATGAACTGTGATGAAGGAGCTATTAACGCAAACACTGGTTGCTAGGTGTGTTAATGGGGTCTCTGATTTTGTCTACCTGAGAACTGCACTGGGCCGGATTGCCTTGATAATGTTTCGTTATTTTCGACGGATACAGGCCACTTATGAAATAGCTTTTCTTATTTGTACGTAAGCATCATACAAACAAATATATATTAAACTCAAGAGTGGTTATGACTCTTTTTTATCACTTTGAGACCTAGTCACCGCATTTTTAGCGTTTTTTGGAAGCGATTCAATAATTGGCCACAGTTGTTCTTTTTGGGGTGGCTTCCAGGGTTTCAAGTGCTTTTTTCAATCTGGTTGTCTTACCTGTAGTTCAGCTCATGACGTGACTCAGCTCAAGAAGACCTTGACAGGTGGCTGTTGTGTGGCCCTTTCTCCTCAATAGATGGAATGTCCTGATGGACTACTGTTACACCACTCCCTCTGGGAACCCCAACGACGATCTCCGCTACGACCTCTTCTTCAGGTAACTGCAAACAAACATTCTCAGTCTATTTAACTCTATTGATCGTAATTAACCCAGAGGAACTTTAAATTAACTGAGTGAACTCAAAGTTAACACCAGCCATTGTCAGATAGGTTTGAACATTTGGAAGTTAAAATATGTAGGGTTACACTGCTTGGCCGGTAGAAAGGGTTAAAGTTAAATTTTGGACCCTGTGTCGGGTTCTATTACTTATTTCTAGAGGTTGCTCATGACTAGTGACCATTGACAGCTCATTTATTTTTCTGTCTCCTTCCTCCTTTCTTTTCTCTCACCTCAGCTGTGATAAGGACCCCCAGACCACAGTGTTTGAGAATGGGAAAAGCCAAATGGGACGCTTTGCCTTCGAGGTGTTCCGCTTTGTCAAGCACAAGAACCAGAAGATGTCAACCGTCTTCCTGCACTGTGTCACCAAGCTGTGCCGATCCGACGACTGCCCGATGCTAATGCCGGTGAGGCTAACAATGGCAGTGTGGGCTTACATGGCTCGCCACGACTGTCATGAAAGCATCACATTTCTGAATATGATGAATACAACATTTGAGAGGCCGTTCAACTATTGAAGCAGTCAGAAAAATGTGTTTCTCTTGAAGATACTGAAATAAAATATGGAAGACTGGATACCTGCTCATGCCCTTTCAAAGAGCTATCACCTCATTTGAATACTGTTGTATTCAAATGTATACTCAAAAATACATGTGTTTTGAATGAGTAACATATTGGTCTTCTGTATCAGACACATTGGTAACTGTATTGGTACATTATACATGATATGCATAATATCAGATAAATATAACATTATATCCTGAAATGACAGATTTGTGGAAGCAGAAGAAAGAGGGACCTCCTAGATGGGAAGGAGGCCCTTCCCTCAGCCTCTGGAAATGCAGTGATTACAGCCGGACCAATCATCACCCGCAGTGGTACTATAGAACATCTCCCTTTACCTTTGCCAATAGTTCAGCGTTCCTTTCCGCCTCCTGATTCTACTTATAGCACTATCTCATTACATGTTTTCCCATTTTCTTAGTTTTCATCTCTACATCTTGTGTGCACTCTTTCGCAAATGTCATGACTGTACCTCCCTCTGAGCGTGTTTTCCCTCTGCATTTATGCCTTCATATGTACCCAGCCTGTGTCCATGTCCATCCTGTACACTTCTTCTCTTTTTTTGTCCCTGTCTGAGTGTACTATGTCCATATTGTCAGTGTTATCTGATCATGTGAGTGACTTTGATTTGACTATGTATGTACTTTCATTGACCATATGCAATTTATTTGTACAGTGTCCTTGGGTACCTAAAAAGGTGCTTTTAAAATAAAATGCATTATTATTATTATTATTATTATTATTATTATTAATAGCCACTTATACCTGTAGCCCAACTTCTCCAAAGAAACCGAAATTCATTCCTCAGTGCTCTTATAGCCAAAAACATTTAGCCAAGTATATTTACACACATTAAAAGGTTGAGTAAAATTGGCTCGGCCACTTGCAGTTTGGAACCAACTGAATCCCTCCCCCCCACACACACACCCCACCCTCCCTTTCCAGTGACTACAGTGGCCTGTACTGTGTAAGGGGCCAGTAGGGGCCACCGAAATGACGTGATCGTCAACGAAAGCATAGATTAGCCAAGTGTCAAGGTGTTCTTTGATGGATTCATGATTTGTTTATATTTAAACAGAAATTAAAAACAATAGCTCATCGCTAACAGGTGCGGGTTATTTCACGTTGAATGTGATTGTTCATTATGGGTATCCCACATCAATGAAATAATTACAAGTCATGAAACTGCATATTCTTCGTATGCCGATAATCTGAAATTTGTTTTATTCATACCAAGGTCGATTTTTAACCGCTTGTTTGCCTGCGAATGAGAGCATGAAACACAGATAAATATTGAACAATTCCTCAAATGTTGTTCCACACAGTCGAGTACAGCGATGTGAAGGTTTGGAGAATTGTCTAACAAAGCTATTTTTCAGGTGTCTAAGATAGCCGACTGTACACGCCTCTCCCCTGACAGCCCATGGGTGTGGTGGTGACTCCTATACTGTTATACAATCCACTGGTCCTTGGCTTGCATCGCATAACAAACCAGTAACTAAGTTTCTGTGTTGATCTTTTAATGGTATTTTCTTTGTTTCACAGATGAAACGCCCACCAACAACTCACAACTGGGTAAGACATTCGGTTGAGAGTTCCCTTTACTATATTCATCAATAGGTTATAGGACAAAGTAGTTCAAATTCTATTAACTTACAAATATATGAATTACCATGTTTCATCCAAAGTGAATGACACATGACTTTCTGCTTACATGCGTTGCATAAATGAACAGGTAGGGGTTAGGACATCTCAGTGAGGGCCTACAGGTAGAGTCCAGAGACATCAGGGTTTGAGCATAGAACCTTTCGGCAATGAGTGGGTGACACGCAAGCCACTATACTATTCTGTGCCCCATATCCAGCTCTTTCACAGATTACAAACAAATAGCTTGTGTAGAATATAAAGCAAAGCACTAGTGTGAGATGGATAGACAGGCATCAATACTAACATGACGTTATAATGAACGTAACCCCCCCCCCCCCCCACCAGGCCAGCCATCCCCCCCTGCGTTCCGGATTAACGCGGTGACCAGCGCCCTCCTCTCGGGCGTGGTCATCCTTGGCGTGGTGAGCGTGTGCTTCTTCGTACTGTCGCTCACCCTCCTCAGGGGGAAGAGCGTTCCCGCCGGCATCGTGTCGGGGGCTCGAAACCCTGCGTTCAACTGAGCAAGCGCCTTAATCGAGACCCCGCAATCCAAACACACCGGAGCTACAGGGGTACACTGTTCATCCAATATGGCCCCAGTCACTGCTTCGTCATGTTGTGGTTTAAAGGGTGGTTTTTAATATTGATTTAGATTAAATAATAACTGTTTAGGACTGTAGAAGACGTCCACATGTGCATTGTACTGTGTACCTATTTTTTGTCGTTTTACCACCACTGTGACCAATCCAACTGTTTTTCTGCATGGGTATAAGCACTGTACAGGTTTACCTAACTTAAGTCAATACCTCAGCTCAACAGCTTTCACTTGCAGGGTATCGGATCTATATTTACTTATTATACGTAGGGATTGGTGTAACTAACATAACCATAACAAAGGGGCCACACAACGGAAGGACTTTACAGTAGGTGTACAGTTTCTCCCTTGATGGTTTGATAACGCATGATGGATAAAGCGCCTAAGGTATGGATTTCACGTGACGGAAAATGAAAATACGTATGTGCTTGAGGTGCTTCTTAGAGTTCACTTTTTAAACCATATTAATATAATGATTAAAATGAGTCTTTAATTTATTTCTTGAAAATAATTAGGAAGGTATTGTGATGATTAATCTATTAATACAAAGATGTTGTAGCTACATTTTAGCTTGAGACAATTGTACTATGTGCCGATGTCCTACCTTAGTAGACCAATGACACTCTTCTATATCTGTATTATACAATGTTGAGGGACTTTGCTTTCTGACATGTTGTACAAAGCATTTGCAAACATTTAAATTTGTACTTGGGAGTTAAGATTAAAGTTTGCCCAGTCGCACAATAACTTGAAAGGACCTTCCTTCCTTCCTTGCATCAGGATATTATTTTTCAACATTAGCATGGGAAAGGGTTTGAGCAATCAAACCTGACCTTCATTTTCTGAAACCTCCTATTAATGTTTGCTTGGACACATTCACATTCTGGTGGTTGTTTTGTTGTTTTGTGCGTTTTCAATATAGCAAGTTAAATAAAAAGAGAAAATTGGTAAGACCAGGGTCTAGAATGATGTGGATTCCTTCTGTTGTGCTTCCTGATTTTCTTGAGTAATCCTTCCTTGGTTCAACCGGATCATAAAGCCAACCAGACTTCCATCTAGCAAATGTTGAAGTATTTAAGATTGCGATTGCCGTCTCTCATATTTACAAGACATGTGGTGTTATGGATAAAGCACCCGTTTTCGGAGAATGATTGAAAAACCAAGAAAACCATAACGCTTTCTCTGAGCCTTTCTGTTGCCCATGAAAAACAAACAGGATAAATCAGCCTGTTCTCCAAAATAAAACGAGAGAATAGGTTGTGAGTCAATATGACCCGATAACGACCCGATAATGAGCATTCACTGGTACAGTGCCCCTGATTGGAAGGAAAAGTGGTGGCTGTCAGCCAAAAAAGATGGACGTTTGTTTTTGGTGTGGCAAATGCAACATTTTAAGGTTGTTACTGAAATAATATGCGTTTAGATCACAACGTTCAATGCAACGTTTAATATTGTTTTCATTGTGATTGATATTGAGGCTGCTAACTTCCCCCTGAAACCAGTCAACTTTCATGTTGTTTGAATAAATGCCTTTGGGTTGTGAAGACAGGGCCGGTTGCACCAACACACTGGTCCGCTGCTCGGCCACGCTGAGGTAGCTAAGCCGTCTGCTTAGCGACGGCCCGGGCTGCGGCAGTTGTCTTCCCGCCGGGCTCCGCTGACCAGTAGCCGGCGGGGTCGTTACACAGGGTTAGTGCGGTTCACACGGCCATTGATTTAGAGCAGCACAGGGGCTAACGGTGGTCTGTGGCTCTGTCACATCCACTCAGCGCGCTGTCCGTCAACCAGACATGGGCGGGACTACAGGCACGTTAATGCACACCCACACACACACACACACACACACGCACACACAAACAATCGCACACGCAAGCACACAATCACACGCATACAAACAAGCACACAAATACTCACCCACATACACACACACACACACACACACACACACACAAACAAGTGCATGCACACATACAAGCACACACACACACACACGCACACACACGCACAAGCACATGCATACACACACAAGCACACACATACACACACACACACACACACACACACACACACACACACACACACACACACACACACACACACACACACACACACATACCCACACAAAACACATGCACTCTATTGTGCATATAGGCACATGCATGCAGCGCCAACACACACACCACACAATCACACACACACAAACACACACACACTGCAGCAAACGTGCTGCAGTGAATAAAAAATTAACATAAAATTGGGCTTTTATGTTATGCGTATGTAACGGGTGATGTTCTTTCAATAAAAATATAGAATTTTGAGTGATCCAGAGTCCAGGGAGGACGTTTAATCTTCTTCTTTGTGACAGACAAGGCCCAAGTCCATAACAGCCGCCGTCGCACAATGACATAGCCCGGAGGTGCAGTTGGATTCTCTTGGCACCGCAGTTGTATTTGCCTAAGTTCTTAAGAATCCTCCTTCACATCTTTCTTTGACCTCATGATGTTATCAGTTAGAAGAGGACTTATTTATTTGATAGAAGGCTTTGATGTAGGCGTGGTGTTGCTGTTTTGTCGACCAGTTGACAGGCACTGTACGAGAAACATCCTGTTGGTTACACCCAAGGAAGGATGTTTTTCATTAACCTTTATTATGAAAGATGAGCCACCTGTTTGATGAGGTATTTCATGCTATATCAAGCAATGAAGAGGGTGCGGAGAAACTCGGACGACTTGATACCCATTGGTTACTAGATACCAGTAACCATTGTGCAACATTGTTTGAGTTCAGTTGAACAAATGTTAACAATCCATTAAAAGATATAAACTGGTGGGATTGGACTTTAGGAAAGAGGATCAGCCAAATGCCTCGCTGAAGGCTTGCAGACCATTGCCAATCAACTCACCATTCAAATTCTCCACCAGAGCAAAGGTTTTGGCTTAGCAAACTTCCCTGATGGATTGTGCACCTATTCAATGTCTTTCTTTTGTTGTTATAGGCCTACTTCTTTATTTTAGTTTCTTAGGTAACTTCATTCCCTAATAAAGAATTATGTTTAACGGTTATTTAATAATTAAACAATATTTAAAATCATCTGCCAACCATTTACATCCTGTGACGATCGATCCCACCTGCTCTAACTTAACAGCTACAACTTTGTGCAAATGAAGCGTACAAATACAGCCTTTGAGAATTGCCGATATTGTGAGTGAAATGTAGCCTGTCTTTCAATCTGTTTCAACCTGATTGTCATGTACACTGTAGGCTAGATAAAAGTATAGTATTGCAAATATTAACTTGAAATGGGAATTGCAGCGGTTAGGTTACACTAGCAAAATAACCATGGGTTCGAGATAAGAAGCAATTTAATTTATATTGTGATGTCGGTTGGAATGAGCGTTAGTATAATTCAACAGACATTAAAATCGGTGGCCTTTTGTTGTCTTTTTAAATGTCTTTGCCTTCGCCTGCACTCAAAAATCCATAAACATTCATTCATTTCAGTTGAGCAATTTGTCTGGTTCCTATTGGAATTCACCCATTGAGCAGAAATGTTAGTGTACACACATGGGCTTAACTGTTTACTCAATTGTGAGCTTACTCGAGTAATGCAGGCTTTCGACAGCTAGAAGCTATATTTGTAGCAACAGCCATGTAATGTATTCATACACAGGCACACAGACACAGACAAGCACACAGAGACACACACACAGACACACACTTTTAATATATCCATTTCCTTTGTTTAACGGAAAGGTCGAAAAGTTAAAGGTTCTTAAATCAAAATAGCTACGCCCATTTTTCATTTCTAACTAGAAGACATTAAAAGTCAAACGGCAAGTGTGTCTCCTGTCACCTTTTGCACTATGAAAGTGCCAATGTGTAAAGTGTTTGACATTTAATGAGCACTATCCGTAGGCTCAGCTTCTAGTGTACCTTTTCTCACAATGTAATTATTGGAATACCCTTATTTGGTGCTATTTCTGTCCCTTAGGTCAGGAAAAGTTTCCACACTTTTCCTTTTTTCGGGTTATTATGAATGAACTGGGTTTTTTGCCAAGACACATAGTCAACTGAAAGGACCACCAAAGTATTGTGCACCATCTCCAGGGACTTTTTGCTAAGTAATTGAAGGGTCGTATTTGCGTATGAAATCTCCATTTGAAGGCCTGCCACAAAAGGAAGTGATCCATTGATTCACCTTCTGAACTGAAGACGCAGTTTAGAAGTGAGTTTGGTTTCACAAGTTTTGCCTTAAGGGTATGGTCCATGCTTCTGCAAATACAATAGAGGTTTTCAAACAATGAACACAAGGGGGATACGCCAGACTACATTGACAATGACTCCACCCCCCCATTATGAATGTACTTTCACCACTCACATATAATGTTGAAAGACTCAGACTGGCAGTAGAGGAAAGTCAGGAGTGTCACAGTTACTATAGCCTGTTGGCCGAGGTATCTACAAATCATTTTTTTTCTGAAATTTTGCCCAACTTTTTTTCCTGCTGGTTCTCCTGTGATGTAATTGAGACTTAAAAAAACGGACAAAAAGATAGCAAAACTATAAAAAGAAATTCAACAAAGAAGCAAGAATGTACCTTTTCATCTGTCTACTCTTGGGCTCTATGGTACTCAAAAGCCATCAATTGGTATTGTCTGACTGTGGAGATACTTACAGAAGTCCAGGTAGGCTATTCATACTTACTTTATATTATCATACATTATATTATCTTAACAGTAGCAGACTTGTATCATCTTGTTTGAGAGAGGTTTCTAAGAAGATTTTCTTCTGTATTCTGTATATTGTTATTTGTATATTGTTATTAATATGGAAAATAGTTCAACCTTACCTAAAGCACCTCAGATGTCACCTTCTTAAAATATGAATATTAGTTTGTATTTGTTTTGTGTACTTGTCTTATCTAAGTAGCAGTCTTTTTCGATCTTCTTATTTTACACATGATACTCAGATGCAAGGGAAATAGTATAAAGTGAAACTTTCCAATACCTAAGATGCCAAGCTTATCCCTGACTTATTTCTGAAGCCCTTACTATCTCTTTGTTCAATCCTGTACAGTCCCAAAGGGCTTCACTGGCAATATCATACCCCACATTTACCCTAAGCCTTCTTTAGGGCAAAGGAAAACTCCCTTAATTTTTAAGGAAGAAACCTTCAGAAAGAAAACAGAAAGAGGGGGCCGCCATGATAATGGGCAGACATAATGGTAGCTTAACAAGCCGGCTCGACTTATCCCCCACAGAATACAATGACATCTCAGTGGAATGTGGCACATCTACAATTTCCCTGGCCATCCTTCTCTGCCCTGTGGTCTTCACCGGCTACAACGAATCTCTGCTCATTCTCAATAAATTGTCGGACGACCCGCAGTGCAAGGGCACCATGGACGAGAGCGTAACCCCACCAGTCATACGCTTTGAGTTCCCGCTCAATGCCACCAACTCCTGTGGGAGCGTCTTCAAGGTGAGTCGATGGAAAGATCCCGCGTGGTTTGTAAACCTCTTAAGGAATCGGCAGATGGGGTGGCTTTTATTTTGACACGTCCTGTCATGTGACTTATTATGTGGCCCTCTGTCAGACCACCAGCGCGGTCGGGACGGGCGTCTTCTCAGACTTCTCCAACATCGAGAGGGTGAACATCAGCGGCATGGTGAGGTCCCACGACATCACCACGGGGACCGTCACATACAACGCAGAGCTGAAGTACTACTTCTCCTGCTCTTACCCTTTGGAGTACCTCATCAACAACACCCGCTTGGATGTGTAAGTTCCTCTGATCCCCGTAGAGAAGTCAACCACCAGGGATGTTTGACATCCTTTCAGTAATGAGGTGTCACAAAGGGTCATAATCAGATTTTCCCTTCGCAAACTACCAAATGGTGATTTGAAACGTACAAAACAATAAAGTAATTCTCTATTGTATCCATGGAGTGCAATACACACAGGCCGTGCATGTGCGTGGGCGTGTGTGTGTGTGTGTGTGTGTGTGTGTGTATGTGCGTGCGACGTGCGTGCGTGCCTGCATGCATGCGTGCATCAGCCTATCCACCCACCCACACATAAACACACCTGCAATCTGACACAATTGTTTTTAGGGCGACATCATCCATTGCAGTGACGGACAACAATGGGAGCTTCATCAGTACTCTGAAAATGGAGCTCTACAGCGTGAGTTCATAATACTGTGGTTACACATATCTTGTTTAACTGTCAGCAACGCCATTGCATTTCCTGCTATCTAAGTCGTATTAAAACAACACAAAGAGAAAGTAATGTCAAATGAAGAAAATACATATTTTGTTGTTTTGTTTTCAAGCGTATTATTTTGCAGTTGAGTAGGGGCAGCTCATGCCTTTATATTTATTTGTCACGTTTACTGATTAGTTCATTTTCAATTAATAAACGTTGGGCCATGCTGCTGAATGGGGGAGTGGGTGTGGATGATGGCTGGTTCAAGCAGCCGCACCTGGCCGAGTTTGACTCTGGGGCTGGGTGAGGCTGCTTAAACCAGCAATCAGCCACACATACTCCCACACTGAAGAAAAATAAAATGTCCTGCTGTCCTACCAATTCACGAAAAAAGGAATGTATTTTCAACAAAGTAAAAAACAATAAAAAAAAATGAATGATTTTTCTGTGGACAGGATATCAACTACACCACCCCTCTCATCATACCACTGGAAGGTATAGAGCTGAGAACCGTAGTATTTGTCCAGGTCGTGGCAACTAACCTGACCGCACAGTAAGAAACTAAATTCAAGCCGTGTCAAACACTATCACCAGACCACAGGGACAGCAGTCTACATTGCAATTATTACTCAAATTGCATCACTGCACTGGCTCCCCATCTCTTTCTGTGATTTATTCCAAAACCCTATACCAGAAATTGAAATCAATCCATGGCCCATCGCCACCCTACATGAAGGAACTCGTAACTCCCCAAATGACCCCCGCAGTGTGCAGTCTGGCAATGGCCTGTATCTCCTTAACCCCAGCTGTGTGCTAATCCCCGTTTTCGAAAATTCCCTCCCTGACCATTGGAGGAAAACACATACCCTGGAAGGTTTTAACCCCATAAAGGCCTGAAGACCATGTTGTGCAGATCAGCTACCCAATTTTTGTAGCATCCAAATGAAAAGTGCTTCATAAATTAAATGAAATATTTAAATTACTTCTTCTGTAATATGTATTATTGATTCTGGTTGCCACTCAGAATATAGCAACCGTAAGTAATAAGTGTTTGACGAAAGCAGACGCCTAAGGACAGAATCATGGCATTGACACAGATGTTAACTGATATTTTGAGACCTGCAGCCATTGATATAATATAACCCCTTCTTTACTGTGTCTGATCAGGTACAACGTCCTCCTGGACCGTTGCTACGCCTCCACCGCTCCTAACCCCTCTGACACCAGCATCTTCAACCTCTTTGTCTCTTCGTAAGTCCCTCAACACTCTTCTGGAGGAAGGACGTTTCAATGTTCGAAATGCAGATATCTATCTTATCTTTGTCTTTTTTAATAATTTCTTTGTGTGAGTCCAGGTGCTCCAGTGACCAGTTCACGACCATGCTGATGAACGGCGACAACCAAAATGCTCGCTTCTCCTTCCCCGCGTTCCGCTTCATCGAGCAGCAGAACCAGACCGTGTCCACCTATTATTTGCACTGCATCACCAGACTGTGCGAGATTAGCACCTGCAGCAAATTCAAGGTTTGTGATTTGGATTGATGAAGATCAAAGCCATGGATGATGATGATTGTCTATTAACCTCAGCCCTCTTGCGCAGATAGTTCAGGGAGTCAAGTGTGTACAACACAGTACTAATTGGCATCACACCATAAACCCCTGCTGATCCCCGCAGCACCTTGCACACAAGTCCCCCGGCATGAATAGTCAATTGATTGAGCTAAATGCACTTCACCACAAATTAAATCAACAAGATTATTTAGCTAGCTATTTTCCGAATAGATTATCATTGCATGCATAGCATTCAACATTCAGTGGCGACATTATTATTATTATTCAGATATAGAGGACTGGACAGGGGTTCAGTTTCTGGGTAAGGTTGTTTCTTTTAGTCCTGGTTGGCTCCAACAATTGGGGTAGGTAACCATATAACAGGAGCCATGTGCTCTGCTAAATGTGTTTGCAGTCCATTTTGTTCTCTGAGAAGCCATTGATTGGTTCCCAGTAATCACGTTGTTTTGGAACTTGAACTTGAAGCTGGTGCTTAAGGCTCTCGAAGGGCCTCTGACTGTGTGTACCTGTGAAACGGGTGTGTTGAGTTGTGATTTTCGTTAACAGGAGTGTGGCGAAAGGAGAAAAAGAGATGTCAATAATATTGCTGACGATGGAGTTACAAATTCCACCACCCTCACATCAGCAAATCCCATTGTTACAAGAGCTGAGAATGGTAAATCTGTCTGTACACACTTCAGCCACACATAGGCATAGAAAATAATTTGTATTTGTTTGATGTCATCACTGCGAGCACATCTGAGAGATTGTGTTTGGAACGCCAAGCCGGATTCGCTCTGATTGTTGTTTTTCATAACCACTTGCTACACAGGATAGCTCTTATTTTATTCATATTATAAACTCTATGATAAATACTAAACTAATCAAATGTTCTCTTGTTCCTTTAGTTGTCACATCCAAAGAGGAAGGTAAGACTCTCAACTTAGGCATTACCACGATACATACACATTGCCTGAGGGTGAATGTTAAATAACTATTCTGTTCTGTTTTGTTAAAACTGCACTTTGCAACATGTTCAGCTGCACAGCAGCCATCCTTTGTTCAAAGCTACTAAAAATCACACCTGTCTTCTAACAGTAAATCCCAACCACCCACAGCTTAATCAACCCAGCCATTGTTATGTGTCTCTAAATCAATTTGGCCCGGGGAAAAAAGAAAGTTGGCAAATTAAATCTTGGAAAAAATGTAAAAATGTCAATAATAATTCCACAGTGCAGGTTTCAGTGTGGTAGGCCCATTGTATCCGCAAAACTGGTCCTACGGGATTGGAGTGGTCTGCAGCTTTTGAAATAATCTATCCCAAGACAACTCAAGCGACCTTGTTCTCTTGTATTGTGAACAGCTCTTTCAGGTGGGAATTCCAGCTCCACAACGGGACTGGGAATCGCTGTGGGCGTCCTGGCTGCTGTGGTCATTATGGTTGGTGGCATGGCATTCCTCGTCTACAAGAGGGCCAAACGCCTTTAAAGGGGTTGCTTGTCCTATTGCTCCTATAGCGGCCATCCTGGTTCCAACTTGGTTCTACAATCAAACTGGGAGGGGTAACTGGATGCGGAATTCAATTTAAATAGATCCCTTTTTCATCCAATTACATAATATACAATCAGATTATTTTCGTAGTAGGATGATGCAAATTTTTAGGATAAGCCTGTGTGGGAATGCACTATTGCACTTTCATCTTTGACAGGACAAAGCTTAGACTAGTTTGTAAGGGCGATTTCTTCGAAGGTTTTAATTTCTAATCATAGCTGTGTCTGCAGCCATTTTGTAAAGCAAGTAGAAAACAAAACCGAAAACTTAGTTTCACGGATAGAAGGATGTGGATAATGAAGGTTCCAGAAATTGGTTACATTTATGAATTCATATATTTGGATTTAGTTTTTTATTACACATCTATATTTTACTACCATATTGATACAAATGGTTTGGATAGCCAGAGAAATAATCAGCACTAAGCATAAGAAAGTACCCAGTAGAATGGAACATATGACTTGCTCTTTTTCATAATGTACACTCCACAATGTCGTAAGCCATTAGTTAGCAAAGCCAAACAAAGTAACATTTCAATACCTTAGCATTTTTATTTTAAGCTATTACCTCTGTTAACTCCCTCCTGACTATGTATGTTGATATGTATGTGTAGGCATGTATGCATGTTGATGCTCATTAATAATCATTTGTAGTTGTATAACTGTAAATAATGCAGATATGTTCTCAAGTACTCCATGTTAAGAGCTTTTTTTCGAATAGACCACGCTATACTTAAATACAATATTCAAACATT
>NC_079418.1:23002149-23006994 GCF_026213295.1 Gadus chalcogrammus
TGTGTGCGTTTTTGTGTGTGCATTCGTGTAAGTTTGCATTATTGATAAATAATAAATGGGTAATAGCAAAGAATTTCCCAAAGTTACTCTAACATCAGTGTATAAGACACACATACAGGACGGAACAACTCTTGGCCTTCTGTAGAGCCACTTTATCATGTAGTTTAATTACTGTCTGGGGCAGCAGCAGGGCTGGACTGCACCTTATTCAGGATGTTATCTGTAGGCGGAGGGGGCTGCTTATTGTCAGTGAGCCAGTCTAGTAGGTTGAAGGACATTCAGTGCTCCATAGCCAGGGGTTCAATCATTTGATCTTATCTACTGACCGGGGCCACAACCCCCCCCCCCACCCCACCCCCCACCCCCTCCTCCCCAAAATACACACACGCTCGTCACAACCACCTCCCGCCCCATAGGGTGCCGGGTGCGGGGGGCGCTGGCTATTGTTGCCACAAGCCATCAAAAACAAGGCAAAATCCATATGCCCTCACTGGAAACCACAGATTGCAAAGATAGTGATTCAAGTCTGCTTCTTCTGGACTGATCTGTGGTCTCTTCCACATCAAAGGGCGGATGGTTTTTGAAGTTTGGAGGCATGGGAGGCTTTTTCCAGGCTACATTCACAGTGGATAGCCGCTAGAGGAGGCCCAGGTTTTTGGAAGAGAGAATTGAATCTGTAAGCGTTGAACTATATTAAATCCCCTTCTTGCCCAGCCGAGAGTTACAGAGTGTGGGGCACCTCCGGCGTCCAGAACTAATGAATTCAAATGGAAGGGGCCAGCAGCATTATTTCTCAGAATATGGTGGGGGTATGGCATAAGCCCCCCGAATATCCCCTCAAAAAAAGGCAGGAATGTTCCAGGTTGTTTGCTTACTAAGGGATTCTTGGGCACATCATTAAAAGTGAAAGGTGTAAGCCTTGTAAATCGGTATCTTTAAGTGTGCGTTTATGTTTGTGTATGTTTTTGGGACAAACGTGTATATGTGTGTTTGTGTGTGTGTGTGTGTGTGTGTGTGTGTGTGTGTGTGTGTGTGTGTGTGTGTGTGTGTGTGTGTGTGTGTGTGTTTGTGTGTGTGTGTGTGTGTGTGTGTGTGTGTGTGTGTGTGTGTGTGTGTGTGTGTGTGTGTGTGTGTGTGTGTGTGTGTGTGTGTGTGTCTGTTGAAGTGTGACCAAACTGAAGGGAAAGCACACAAAACTTACCAGCGACTCAAATTGAACGCCAGAGCCTTGGATTACACTGTCGTAAAAGCAGTTTATAGTCCTACGTCAAATAATCTCAGGTACACTTAACTCTCCCCAAAATTAATTCCCCTGCTTTGCTTGTTACTTCTATCCTCCCTGACCAAAAATGACAATTTATTTTACATGCTTGGAAAAGTCACAACCGTGGCTAATAAGCCTAATATATTCAATGATAGGTAATAGCTGCCGACAATAGCCAGTAGTTCTACTCTGGTTTGGTGACAGGATTCATTCATCGAAGACAAGCAGGCTGAGGAGAAGGCGTGGTCTGACATGCGTTTGGAATTCCCTTACCTCAGGGAATGGTGTCTTTGCAACCCTATCTGTAATCTGCCCAGACAAGCTAAGGAGCAACTAGTTTCATTTCTGGAGGGAAAATACCTATGGTAGAATAGACAAGGGAGGGAATGTGTGTGTGTGTGCGTGTGTGTGTGTGTGTGTGTGTGTGTGTGTGTGTGTGGTGTGTGTGTGTGTGTGTGTGTGTGTGTGTGTGTGTGTGTGTGTGTGTGTGTGTGTGTGTGTGTGTGTGTGTGTGTGTGTGTGTGTGTGTGTGTGTGTGTGTGTGTGTGTGTGTGGGTGTGTTTGGGTGTGTGTGAGTGTGAATGCTGTATACCCTGCAACCTGGATGGGTGACAGTCTAGGTTACAGCATGCTACCATCAATCTGTGTGCAAAGGGTGCTGTGGTTCAATGCCACCTTGACCTTTAACCTTTCTACATAGCTGATTGTTGGCTGCTCACTTGCTCCCCCCTAAAAAGGTCAGAGATATATTTTCAAGCCCCCCATTTAACCCCCTTTTACCCCCTGGGCATTCTGAACCTTTCCACCAGGAATGCTCCACAGTTTGATCTATGATGCAGAAAGACCATGCAGCCCCCCCCTCAATCCTTCCCCGCAGAGTTCAAACAAGTTATATGAGCAGCGTGCGATGCAAGGGGAAGCTAGCCAGGTAGATATATGGCTGATAGGCAGGGCCGTACAGCCGACTCCTCTGGGTCCTTCATTTGGTTTTATTTGCCACACAGCTACCTCCTATATCTTTGGTACAAGGATCCAAGGTTTTTATTGGTGTCCCTAAAGTGCTGCTGAAGTATCGACTAGGTTCTGCTATAAATGTATAGTAACATAAAAGAGTAAGTGATTATATTATATTTTGGGCTCTGTTTTGTAGGCCTATGGCTGTTAGTTTGCAGTAACACATGGTGTAACACCTATGTTGCTGAAGGCATTATAGGACTATAGGTATTATAGGTCAGCCTAGTAGTCATTATTTGTTTAACACCTTGCTATGCAGGTGGCTCCATGGTAACATTACCGGTAATCTAATGTCTCAAATGTCAAACAACTAACTAAACATAAAGTAGCAGGACAATATGTTACTAAGTAACCATACGTTTGTCCTCAATGGTTTTCTTCTTTCAAGGGAGTGGCACTGTGAGCCGTCGTTGGTTCAAATGTCAGGAAGCTACCTAGCAAACAAACAGACCCAGTAGGTAGAAATAAGGGTGCGGGAGGAGACTGACAGGCAGGGGAGGGGTTACCACGCTGCTGTTGTATAGTTAGCACTTCTGCTTGCAATACTAATACACCATAGATATTTCAGTCATGTGTGTTTTTTTTGGGCTGCTGTTCCCTCTCGTGGCTGGATAGAAAACTTGGCACGTCTGGGAGTGGATTTGTGGATCCATTAAGCCTCCCCCGATTTTTCTGTTTTGTTTCCCTCATTCAAGGATAAACGTAACAATACAGTGAGCGAATTGCTGATACTCTCATATGCCTCCTTCTTCTTGATATTAACTCTCCTTATTGAGATTCATGAAGATGAAACAGGTAGAACTGTCACTCCAGTATGTATATATGGATCCTGACCCTACATTTATGAATAAATCAGGAAAATGTTTAAAAATGTAAATATAGAAAAATACAAAACCAAAGATGGCGAGTATACCTTGAAATCAATTAAATTTACATAGCCTGTAATAAGAGTCCAACTAGGTGTTTTTCGGGGGCTTTCTGATCTTATTATTTTACTTGTCTCTGGTATTCCCCTCCTTATATACTTCTTATATCGTAATAGTCATTGTGTTTCTATCCAGTAGCCCCACAGTAGTTCAGTTCATTGTAAAGGAAACACATGGACAGGGTAAAGTTCCAACCACACCCTTGTAACCTAGCAGCCCTTCTAGCTGATTTGACTGATAATTTAACTGCAGTAGAAAAGACACTGTGAGTGTGAGTAGTAAATTATTAACAATAGTGCGAGAAAAAAAAAATACAGGTCAGCTGCAAGTTAAATGCTGGTAGAACAAACAGCACCAACCAGAGCAATTTTTATCTTGGCCCAGTGCCCAGTATGTGTGTGTGTGTGTCTGTGTGTTTGTGTGTGTATGTGTGTGTTTGTGTGTGTGCGTGCGTGCGTGCCTGGCTGCCTGCCCCCCCTGCGTCTTTGCTTGAGTGCCTGCGTGCGTGCGTGTGTGCATGCGTGTGTCTCTCTTGCCTATGTCTCTTACTCACTCTTTGTATTTCTCTCTCACTTTATCTCTCTCTGTCTCTCTCCCTCACTCGCTCTGTCTCTCTCTGTCGCTCTCTAAGGAATCCATTTTCCCAGGGTTTAGTGGTTGTCAGCCAGAACATGAGCTCTGTGTCTAATGCTGAGTGGATGGGAGGGGTGAAGGTCTTCCTCTCAAAGGCTATCACTAGGGGCTGTGGCTGCCACTGTTTAACCTTTATTTTAAGTTTTGATATATCGTAACTTCCTTCTCGCATCACCCGCCCAGTCATTGACTGTTGCAAAAGGAAAGTGTGACTGAGATGAGGTAATGGTTGAATCAGCGATCTTCCGCAAACATACACACACACACACACACACACGTACACACAAACACACACATACACACACACACACACACACACACACACACACACACACACACACACACACACACACACACACACACACACACACACACACACACACACACACACACACACACACACACACACACACACGCGCACATACACACACACACACATATTCTCACCGAAACCGAGTTATGATGTTCACAGTTATGATGTTCACAGGGGGAAGTCATTTGACTGCCCAGGAAAGCGTGACAGCATCAAAGAGGAAAGAAGTTGAACACTGCATTGGCCTTCATTGATGTGTCTGTTTGTGTGTGTGTGTGTGTGTGTGTGTGTGTGTGTGTGTGTGTGTGTGTGTGTGTGTGTGTGTGTGTGTGTGTGTGTGTGTGTGTGTGTGTGTGTGTGTGTGTGTGTGCGTGCGTGCGTGCGTGCGTGCGTGCGTGCGTGTGTGTGTGTGTGTGTGTGTGTGTGTGTGTGGGGGGGGGGGCGTGTATATTTGTATATATATTTCTACATTTAAAAAGTACATGTATATATATCCCTGTATATACACATATATTTCTTTATTTAATGTTTGTTAAAATAAAAAATGGATGAAGTCGAACTTACAAAAATAATTGAAATAAAAGTGAGGTTGGAGGGAGGACGTGTGGCGGGGGGTACTCTCTCTCCTGAGAGGCAGGCCTGAACGTATGGAGGCCAGTGTTTCCCACAGAAATTTTGGAGACTATGGGGGGGGG
>NC_079418.1:23007094-23014594 GCF_026213295.1 Gadus chalcogrammus
CTCTCTCTCTCCAGGTGTGCTAACCACAGGTCGGTTCACCCCTGCGGGTCGCGCCGGGGCTGGGACATTACCCAGGGCTTTGGGGTCAGCCTCCGGGCGGCCGCTTCAGTGACCTGAGCTCACGCATTGAGTCTGGGATCCGTCAACTACGCACACTCACACACACGCAGGCATGCACACACACACACACACACACACACACACACACACACACACACACACACACACACACACACACACACACACAGACTAGTGTACACGCACGCAGGCAGGCACACAAACACACAAGCAAACATTCTCACACACATCCACACACACACACACGCACACGAGTGCACACACACGCACGAGCGCACACACACACACACACACACACACACACACACAAGCAAACATTCTCATACACATCCATTTATGAACATGCATAGACACGCGCACACACACATGTGCACATGCGAGCATGCAGACACACACACACACACACACACGAACATTCTCATCCACAGACAAACACATGCCTGCGTGCACTCAACATGAAAGCCTGTGCAGAGGCGTGGCCCAACCAGCCGGCGTGCTGTCAATGCACGCTCAACCGGTACGGCGCACACAGAGACCCCAGGACGCACAGGAACGCCTTGAAACTCCCCCGTCGCAACGTTACCATCGCTTTGAGCCGTCAAACAAGGCAGAACAAGCAACAGCGCTTACCCTCCCTCTCCTTCTCCCCCCTTCCCCCCACCCCCTCCTCTGTCTCCCCCTCCTCCTCCTGCATTACAAGGCACTTCTTATTCACTGTAAAATGAGTCACGGGAGTTCGGCTGTGCTAATCAAATCCCCCCCCAAAAAAGAGTGGAAGGAGGAGGCAGAAGAGAAGAAGAACGGGCGTGTTCTCCGGAGCCTGGGAGCTGCCGGTGGGAGGGGGAGACGGTGTGGGAGAGGGGGAGGAGGAGGTGGAGAAGGAGAATTAATTAGAAAAATCTGACATCCACTTTGGCGGCGAAAACTGACAAAAGTGTAATTTCGGCGGGCGGGACGCAGAGGCCCTGATAAGTCGTTGCTATCTCCCCCTCTCTCCCTCTTTCCCTCTGCTTCCCAACAACTTCCCCCTCCCTCCCGCGCAGAGCTCCCATAAGTAATTACTCCCTTCCTGTCAGGTGTGCGTCGCCTCGCCACACCAAAAGGGGAGCCCTGATTGTAATAACATCTAAACCTCTGAGTGCCCGTATTCTTTTCCCCCACCTTTCCCCCGCTTGATTTCTCTTTTTGCACCTTTCCACTCACGCACTTATTCTTCTGACGGTTTGCATATGATCGACTCCAAAGCTGGTCTCCCTTGCTCTTTTTATTCATTTTTTTTATTTTTTAACTTCCCACTCTCCTGCTGCTGCAAATTGAGTTTGTGACTGAGGGATGAGACCCAATCGTTTATTGGATTAAAAGGGGTGTCTTGGAGTGTGTCTATGTGTGTGTGTGTATGTGTGTGTGTGTGTGTGTGTGTGTGTGTGTGTGTGTGTGTGTGTGTGTGTGTGTGTGTGTGTGTGTGTGTGTGTGTGTGTGTGTGTGTGTGTGTGTGTGTATGGGAGGTATGCAGGTTCAACTCTGCCCATTCACGTGCTGTCTGGTCTAGACATGATGCTTGTTGTGTTGGAACAAAGACATGTGACATTGGGGAGGATGTGTAAATTAGTGTGTGTGTGTGTGTGTGTGTGTGTGTGTGTGTGTGTGTGTGTGTGTGTGTGTGTGTGTGTGTGTGTGTGTGTGTGTGTGTGTGTGTGTGTGTGTGTGTGTGTGTGTGTGTGTGTGTGTGTGTGTGTGTGAATGCGTGTGTGTTTGTGTGTGTGTCCCGTCTTGGCTAAGGTTCCCATGAGGGACATCTAGAAAGAAGCTCCTGAGAGAATGATAGAGCAAAACTGAGTTTGTTTTTCTCTGTTTTTTTTTTGGTTCCCCTCCGTTCCACCACTGCCTCCAGACCTGGACCTGAGCCTAAGTCCCACGGGGAAAGTGCTGAAGAAGATTGGCGACAAACTGAATGTGACCATGGAGAAGAACACTTCTGGCCACGCCAAGGTCTCGTGGACCAAGGTAAACATGTTTTGTTTTTTATCACACAGACATTTTCAATTGATTTGCCTTGGAATTTAATTTGAATCTCAATGTTCACGTACATTTAAATAATAATGATATTTTTAATTATAATGTTAATTGAATTGTACATTGTGATTGTAAATGTACTATTTTTATGTTCTTTATCAGAAAGTTGTGACTCAACAAACAAACAACAAACTAAAAACCAAATACTAAATATCCACACGTTTGTTCCTTTTGTTTATCCGCAGGACGGCAAAGCAGCCAAAGCGCCGGCGTTCGAGCGGCTGACGTACGCGGACGCGGGCGTCTATGTGTGTGAGGTCGCCACGGGGACGCTGAAGCGCAGCCTCAACTTCCAGCTGGTGGTGGAAGGTGAGCATTGTCCACCAAGTTCAATCCCACCTACCGTTTGATGAATGGGCCAAACAGCAACATGGAGCCATGCTAGCTGGGGGGGGGTAGCGCATGTAGAACCAAGATGGCCGCTGACACTGAATCAGGCCCGTGGATTGGCTGAGAGGCGAGCTTCATGCTGTGTCCCCCATGCCCACAGGTGTGCCCGAGATCACCAGCCTGACCAAGCAGCGAGCGGACAGCCACAAGGTGCTCACCTGTGAAGCCCTGGGGGTACCGGAGCCCAGCTTCCAGTGGAGCGTCAACGGCACAGAGGTAGGTTGGAGTGTGTGCGTGTGTGTGTGGGAGTATATGAGAGTTTGAGAGAGTGTGTGCTTGTGTTTGTTTGTATGTGTGAAAGTGTGTGTGTGTGTGTGTGTGTGTGTGTGTGTGTGTGTGTGTGTGTGTGTGTGTGTGTGTGTGTGTGTGTGTGTGTGTGTGTGCTTGTGTTTGTTTGCATGTGTGAAAGTGTGTGTGTTTGTGCATGCGTTTGTGCGAGCGTGTGTGTGTTTATGTGTGAATATGTGTGTCTGTGTATATTTGTGAGAGTTTGAGAGTGTGCCTTTTTATGTGTGGTGTGTTTTTGTTGGTGAGATTTTGAGAGAGTTTGTGCATGTGTGTGTTTGTGATATCTGTGTGTGTGTGTGTGTGTGTGTGTGTGTGTGTGTGTGTGTGTGTGTGTGTGTGTGTGTGTGTGTGTGTGTGTGTGTGTGTGTGTGTGTGTGTGTGTGTGTGTTTGTGTGTGTGTCTGTGTGTGTGTGTTGGTGATAGTTTCTGACCATGCCTATGTGTGTGTGTGCGTACATGTTTGTGTTTGTGAGAGTCTGAGACACTGTGCCTCTTTGGGTGTGTTTGTGTGTGTGTGTGTGTGTATGTATGTGTAATCGAGAATATGCGTGTGTGTGTGTGTGCTTGCGCGTGTACCCTCTGTGTGTATCTTTTGGGTACCTGCTCCAGGGGCTCTCTACGGGAACAGTGCAATGTGCTATTTCCAAGGATGCGGGTGATTATGTCTGCTCTTCTTTTTTTCCCCAACAGTTCCATGTCTTTGTAGAGAGCGCTCCTAAAAGCTCTGGGCAGCCCTTTCCTTTGAACAGAGCCTCATGACAGCGGCCCTCTCCCTGCATGCTGTGAACCACAAGGGGCGGGACGGGGAGAAGAATACACAACACATGATTATATGCATTCTGTAGCGCCCCCAGCAACTCCTACACAACATGTGGCAGCGCGCTAGCGGACTCACACACACTTAGGTGTGTGTGTGTGTGTGTGTGTGTGTGTGTGTGTGTGTGTGTGTGTGTGTGTGTGTGTGTGTGTGTGTGTGTGTGTGTGTGTGTGTGTGTGTGTGTGTGTGTGTGTGTGTGTGTGTGTGCGTGTGTGTGTGCGCAACACTTTGTGTGTTCATTTGCTGAGGTGGATTTCAACTTTTAGTTTGAGCCACGGAGGTGAGCGCCGTGTGGCAATACTCCGACGTCCGCCATTTCAGAGCCATTTGCTGTTTACAGGGAAACGTTTGGCTTCCTGTCCAAGGCTGCTGTGCGCTCAGGGAGTGTATATATACATCAAATAGGAACCTATTTTGCCATGAATCTCAGCTCTATTAAGACTTCTTTGCTGAGACATAAATCCAATAGTAATCACCCATGATGCTGGGCCTGGGGGGCGTGGCGGCGTGCAGGACAAACCGCATCCCTGCGTGCCATGTATCTTTACATTCATCCTCCGTGGAGTCCACTGCGTTTTGCGTTAGGCCGGGCATGATATACGAGCTCATAAACACCAACGCGCACTCGGCGGACAATATATCAGGTGGTAAGGTGGGATAATACCCATGTGAGTCTCCAACAAAAGACGCCGCAAGAATTTTCAATGAAATCACACCAGCAAAGGCACCGCACCATCGTCTGCTACACACACAAACACACGCACACACACGCACACACATGCATGCACACATCGCTGTGGTCTCATTATTTTAAGTTCTGTAATTATAGATGCAGGAGAGCACCTATAGAAAAAGAAACCATTTTCTTTCTTCCAACTTCTCTTATATGTGTGCGTGTATGTTGGCGTGTGTGGTTGTGTGTGGGTATGTATGTGTGTGTGTGTGGGTGTGTGTCCCCCCTGCCTATCTTATTTCCCGGGGTGGATTGGTGGAGATCCGCTCACCTCCCATCGGATGTTGACATTTGCGATATTTCCTTGACATTATCTGTCACGCAGCGAGCCTAGCTGTCCATCTCGCTGTCCGACTGCCTATGAGACCTTAGACACCCACACCGAAGATGCCTCGGAAAATCGGGTGTTTGTGTGTGTGTGTGTGTGTGTGTGTGTGTGTGTGAGTGTGTGTGTGTGTGTGTGTGTGTGTGTGTGTGTCGGCGTAGTCATGGCAACGATCACAGACTGCGTGTGGTGATGCACAACATGCGTGTATGCATGCGTTTTCAAACAAACAAAAGGTTTGCTTTAGGATTTAGTGTGGAAATCAGCACCGGTCCACTCTCATGACGAGGAACGTGTGTCCCCCCGTCCCCAGGTGGAGAGCAGCTACGCCAACGCCAAGGCCACCCACAGGATCAGGGTGGAGCCCGCCGCCAACCTCACCGTCACCTGCAGCGTGAGCAACAAGCTGGGCGAGGACGCCCGCACCATCACCGTCTCCTCACGTAGGTCCACCCCACAACACCGTCACCACCGCGATAGTAGCCTTAGCAACAAGCTGGGATATGACGCCCGCACCGTCAACGTCTCCTCACGTAGCTCCACCTCACAACAACGTCACCACGGTGATAGTGGCCTTAGCGACAAGCTGGGATATGACGCCCGCGACATCAACGTCTCCTCACGTAGCTCCACCCCACAACACTGTCGCCGCGGCGATAGTGGTATTAGTATTGTTAGCATCGTCCGCTACACACATTAGCATTGTTTTATTTTTATTAGCGGGAGTGGTATTGGTAGTGGTGGGGTTGGTGGCAGTAGTAATATCATTATTAGTAGTAGAAGCATTGTAGTAGTGGTAGTAGAAGTAGTAATAATCGTATAAATAGTGCTAGTAGTGAAACCCATTTCAAGCTCAAGTACCTCATTTCTCGGTTCCTTGTCTTCACAGCAGAGGCCTAGTTAATCCCACACCGACTCGCCTTCTAGGCCATTTAAATTGATCAGCCGAAGGTAAAAACGGCCAGCAGGTGGCCAGATAAAAAGACTCCATGGCGAAAGAATCAGGCTTCACCACTCGCTAGTAGAACAGTGGTAGCCGTAGCCGTAGCAGCAGTGTTCATAGAGTAAACAATGACATGATCACAAACACACGCCAAATACACAATAGTAATCAGGGCTATAAAACACTGTCCCACATTATGATAGTTCTTGCATTATTAGGATGTTTGTAAGCAGCAGGGAGCAGTAGCATTGCAGCCAGTGTGATGTTTACTGCATCAGGGACAGGGGTGGGGGTAGCTGCTGCTGCTGTCCCACTATCCTCTCCTTTCATGTCTGCAGAGGCTACGGGCTGTTGTTAGACAGCTGAGGTGTGGGGGGGGGGGGGGGGGGGAACAAAATGAAACATTAACAACCCACATCTCTTCTGGTTGTTGTTAGGACCACCGTATTACATTAGAATGATGGCGTGTTACACGTCGACAACACACCGGTAGTGGAGCAGGGGGGGCAGGGGCCGGATGGGGGGGGTCAGAGTGTACGCCGCATGGGGAGGGTCACGGCCGCCTTCTAAGGGAGGGGGGGTAGTGTTTCAGATGGGACGTGGGGTAAGAGGGTCAACCTGTTCATCATAAGCGATAGGTCGTGGCCTCCTCTGAGGGATCGTGTTGCAGCTGTGCTTTGGGGGTCAAAGTGTGAATCTTAAAGGGGCACCCAGCGCCTCTCTGGGCTGTTTCCTAATACAAAAGAGTACTTCTTCACACGCATGGAGTGCAGAGATGACGGCCCGGTCGACATCGGCGTTTGCAGGGAAGTCTGAGCAATTTCGTCATTATTTTAGAAGTTTCAGCTTCAGACTTTTCTGCGGATTTGTTCTGTGGAACCAGAGTGGATTTTGCAGAGAGTGATTTTCCACCCAACAAGTGTGTGTGTGTGTGTAGAAATATTAGAAGATAGCTAGCGTGGCGGTTCCCCTTTAAGAAATGGGTCATTGGCTTCTTCTGAGGGATAGATGGTGCTTCAGCTGGGGGTTAGATGGTGCTTCAGCTGGGGGATAGATGGTGCTTCAGCTGGGGGATAGATGGTGCTTCAGCTGGGGGATAGATGGTGCTTCAGCTGGGGGATAGATGGTGCTTCAGCTGGGGGATAGATGGTGCTTCAGCTGGGGGATAGATGGTGCTTCAGCTGGGGGATAGATGGTGCTTCAGCTGGGGGATAGATGGTGCTTCAGCTGGGGGTCGGAGGGTGCTTCAGCTGGGGGTCGGAGGGTAAGACGGGAACATAACTTTTCGAGGAGCCACAGAGGAGAGCACAAAGACTTTTTGTTGAAAAGTTAGGGTTGTGAGTCATACAAGGTAAATCCTGATGTGTCAGGACGTACTAGTTCAGAACAGCAGTGACAGAGGTGAAATACACTGAAGCCGATAGGGTTGAGTCTGAATAGTTCATAGGAAGGTTGTCAGGCAGAGTCTGAATAGTTCATGCTAAGGTTGTCAGGCAGAGTCTGAAGAATAGTTCATGTTAAGGTTGTCAGGTAGAGTCTGAATAGTTCATGTTAAGGTTGTCAGGTAGAGTCTGAAGAATAGTTCATGTTAAGGTTGTCAGGTAGAGTCTGAAGAATAGTTCATGTTAAGGTTGTCAGGCAGAGTCTGAAGAATAGTTCATGTTAAGGTTGTCAGGTAGAGTCTGAAGAATAGTTCATGTTAAGGTTGTCAGGTAGAGTCTGAATAGGGCATGTGAAAGATGCCAAAGTCAAACACTGAGATCAATTATGGATACAGAAATCATCGCTGTGTCTGTCATGCATTTCGTAACCGATTTTCAGCGGGGAAAGAGGTCCTCATCAGCTATATCATT
>NC_079418.1:23019594-23039594 GCF_026213295.1 Gadus chalcogrammus
GTCATTATTCCGAGGTCACGTTGCTTGCAAACAGAGAGTATTTGTTATTTTCTTCTTCCCCCTTCAAAGAATGTACATTTTCTTGTTTTGTTTTTCTTGGTGGTTTTGTAAGGGCCCCTGTGTACCAAAGCCTAATAATTTGTGTGATTTGGGATAAGCATGCATATTTTGTTCTTTTGCGTCTTTTTTGTGTGGATTAAAGAAATAATATGAATCTGATTGTGGAGAGATGAACCACACTGTCACTGCTGTTCTCTAAAGTGTGTAGGCTGTGGAACGTCAGCCAATCATCCCCGTTCAGTCCTTCTAGGGGGATAACCGGGAGGACATGCTATCAACTAACCTCCCCCCGCTCCCCTTAATCCCTCTTCATCTGACATGGTTTTGTTCAAAACTCTTTCAAAATGTAACGTGTCGTGCAGCAGTTGTATTCAAAGCACATCGGACTCACCTTCCGATGCAATTTAGAAACGAGCTGAAGGGTTTGACAATGGATTGCACTATTGGGATTGAATACTACAAAGTACTCAGTGCCAATCACGAGCCATTGGCAGTGACAGGCCCGGGAGGCCCGGTTCTTTTTGCCTTGTATGTAAATGGCATCGGTCGCACTCGTGTCGGTGTGTTAACGCACACAGGGGCCCAGAGATGGAGCGTCACAATGGACCTGTGCACCAATTACTTGTTGCACCGTTGTGCATTTGCTATTGCCGCTTCGCTTTTTTCTTCACTTTACTTTCCTTTTTACTCCGAGGGTTTAAATGTGAAAAGGACAAAATGTAAAAAAAAAAACACGTAAAAAGACTTAAGACTGTGAGGAGAAAAAAAATAATAAGTATATGACGTTACAAAGATTGGCTCGCAATATTTTCCCTTCCGTTTCTCTACTGTAAACACTGAAAGATGAGTCGTAGCCTTGCGACTACACACCGAAGGTCGCCTAGACTTGTGAAGTGTTAATGATTTTTATGCTGACCTGAAATCCAGTCAACATGGTTTCCCTTTCTGTGTCTTAATACCACCCTCTCACTGAGAGTCTTTCGTCTGCATAACTGACTGTGTGCGTTTCACTCCAGCTTTCTGAATACCCTGACCTTTATCCAGGGTATATTTATTTCTGCCAGTCATTACACTAAGCAGTTTTGAGGTTCCTGTTTTTCTTGTTCTGTTGTTTTTTAATTCTATCAGTTGATTTAGATTTTGTCATGCAGAGCCCCCAAGTGTTACGAAGGTACTGCTTGGTAGGGCAGTTCAGTCAGAGAGGGATGAGGATGGGTTAGGGTTAGGGTTAGTGAAATATGTAGTAAAAAATACAAAGATAGAGTATGTGTATTTTTGGGGGGACGCCACGGAAGGATAGACCAAGAGCAAAAGAAGCAGTTGTTAGAATAACCGAACAATGTCATCCTGGTTGAGGTCACAGCGCAATGAATGCAGTTCTACTCGTCTACCAAAGAACAACAGTTCTCAAGAAAAGAGTTAATCAATGCTATGACGCTAGTCTGCAACCACAGTCCTGAGTAAGATAATGTTACATGCTGCGTTCTTGCTTCATGGTATTAACCATGAAGTCAAAAGGCTTCAGAGTTGAACCTCAGAGTAGGAGTATACCTCTGACCAAGTTGGGAGAAAAAAAAACATGAGAATGGTAAGCAAAAGGCACTGGGATCTGTGGTTTGAGTGACACTGAGATCTGTCCTGTACAATGGAAGAGGTGTGGTCATATGTGTACTGGAGATCTGGATGAACACGGCCTAGTTAGTTTTCCTCTCATACCGTTTGTTCCTAGTTTTAAATAATCAGGTCAGCAGTGAAACCAAAGAGGGTAAAAAAAAAGGAGACGAGAATGCCATCGTAGTATTGTATATATTGACTTCTTTTTTTTTTACCGTTGTTGTCAATAAAGTGTTCATTTTGAACAACAAAAAAAAAAATGTCTGTGCAATTATTTTTCGTCAGATTGTAAGATTGCACATATTGTACTGTTTTAAAACACAGCCTCAAGAAATGTTTTCTTGAGGCTTTTAAAAAGTAATGCTGTAGGCCTACCTGCAGTACAAAAATGAAAGGCATCAGTACTGGTAGCAAACTATTGATTTACCGTCACTTAAAGCCTCAATCAGCAATTTTTGCTCGTCTAACTTTCTTTTGATTAAATTGTGTTTTGATTGAGTCTCATGGTTCTCATATATCTGTTTGACTGCTGGCAATTGCTAAGGTTCTGAATGCATGGGATCCATGAGACTCAATCCAAACACAATTTAATCAAAATGAGGACCATGAGACCCAATCAAATCACAATTTAATCCAAACAGAAATTGCTGATTGCAGCTCGAGAACACCCTTTTAGAGATACGCCTAGTCCTGCAGGGGTGTTCTTTTTAAATGTGGTATTTCTAAATCACCATATTATTGCTATATTTGTGAGAGCGAGGATGTAAATAATGAAATACTGCTCTGAACCTTGCGAACCCCAGCTGTTAGGCTCCGGCTCCCCACGCAGAACTGTAGCTAATTAATCATCCACCTTCGCATTTATGCTCAGCCAACATGTTTTATTAAGGCAGTCACTTCATTGTCTGACTGCGATGCACTGATAGCCATCATCTTTATTGCATAAGCATTGCGTTCACATGCCATGCATTATATCGTTGTAAACATTGCTGCATAAGCATTAGGGATTATTATGAATTCAATAATATATATTCCTTCTCACAAGTCGAAATCTTTGTATAGGTTTTGACAGCTAAAACCGTGTTGAATAAAGCTGTAAAAATCCTTCCAAACACATACAATGACAGCTACTAAAAAATGAAAAAAGAACAAAATTGGATTACGCAACTTTTATTTGTTTGATTTGTGTACCACTCCATCCCAAGGACAGCATTAGCAGTAAGAGATTAGCCCTTCCATCGCAGAAGGCACAATTTAGACCAAATATAAACAGCAACTACACGAACACGGTTCTCTTGACAAATGCAAAAAACGACGTGGACATGTAATGAAGGAGGATAATCATGTTAAACCCGACCTCTAGGTAATGAGATGAGCGGATGTTAAATGAGGAGGCAACTGGTGGAAAAGGATGGACGACAGAGTGTCTTCTGCACCGAGGTTAAGTCAAGCGAAACGTGTCTGCACACTTAACACTTGCACTCGAGTTTTAACAGTCACAGTGGAGAGAAAATTGCCTCGTGATCTGTGGCATGCAAACACACAAACACAAACACACACACACAGACACAGACACACACACACACACACACACACACACACACACACACACACACACACACACACACACACACACACACACACACACACACACACACACACACACACACACACACACACACACAAATGGACAATTACAACCAATAGACATGACTTTCTTTTATTTCGTATCCATGGAAATAACATACTAAGAAAAAAGGCATTATGAATGTATAAATTAATTGCACGTTACACTTTACATATTTTGACACCGTTTTTTGTTTAGGGTATTTTTTTTGCCACAGAACGTTAAGAAAAAACTAATTATAAAAAAAAGTAACAACTGCCCTTTTTGCAATCTTAAGGCCACTTACACCAATTTCAAAGGAATGCGCCACGGGGAATTCTGACAGTGGATACAGAGATATTTTCAATCTGAAAGGATCCAAAGAAAATCGAGACACCGTGCAAAGTCAAGCTTTCAGTTGAAATGGAATGCCACATGGATTCAGCTTTGGAATATGCTAGAACTGTATAGACCGGGGAGGGCTGTCGTTGGCCGTTGGAACGGGTCCTTTAAAGTGGCTGTGCCACGCCTGGTGTAAATAAAAGGTGTGCACAACATCATGACATCAAGGGACACACTGAGGAGATTTTCTGCCACATTCTGAATACTGAAAGGACAGCACAACGGAGACAGAAAAAAATAATATATCTGTTTTGCTCGGTGGTGCTATGAACAGAGGCAACCAACATTTTGTTATTTTTTTCTTCCAAAAAGGGAAATATGACATTTTCAAATCCTCCTTTAAAATTGCTGCTTCATATAACAATGATATAAACAAACAAATACTCGATGCAGGGGCAACAGAGGGTAAACAAGATTCAAACAAGCCCTCACATATGCAAAGCAGCGAAAAACACAATTATACCAAAACAAAGAAAATGTACAGTGAATTGAGGAGTTGTAAGTATGTAGTGCTAATTAAAAAGCTGCCATAGCCCATCCAACCCGAGGGGGTTGGGTCCAAATCTTTCAGCAAAGACTTGTTATTAGCCCTATCTTACAAAACCCAAGCATAACACAATCATTGTCAGATGTATTAGATTACGGTACCACACCAGGGGAGACACACTAGGGATTCATCCACTATGAAGAGGTGGTCCGGGATTGCCGGATGCATGTTAAACTGGCGACAGCAAAAGCAGTTTAAAAATATGCTTGTGGGTGTGTGTGTGTGTGTGTGTGTGTGTGTGTGTGTGTGTGTGTGTGTGTGTGTGTGTGTGTGTGTGTGTGTGTGTGTGTGTGTGTGTGTGCACATGGCCACACCTGGTATTGAATGAACAAACATATTTAACCATCTATGATCTCACTGATTTGTCGTTTGTTCTCAAATATTAGAAAAATGACAGATCAACCCATGTGATTTCCCCTATCCAATGAAAGTAATTGATGAAGGCATTTGCAGGAACCCAACACACACACACACACACACACACACACACACACACACACACACACACACACACACACACACACACACACACACACACACACACACACACCATCACACAAATCCTAGATTCATTAAACCAGTGCTTCCCAACCTGTGGATCCAGCTCCCAGTAGAGGTCACAAATGTTTCACAGAGGGGTCTTGAAACTCTTGTTTCCATTTGGATATTAAGGCGATATATACAACGAATCCAGCTCAAATGTATTAAAAAAAGGTAGCACATAACCTCTACAACTACAGTTCAAGTTTTTTTTCGGTGGGGTCAGTTAATGCAATTGGGAGTTCGCCAGTCCTCAGTCCATGCCATGGCGGAAATGTTAAGTGATGCAATACGACTCGATGAAACGCATGAGGGTCCTCGAGGAAACCCAGACTGGGAGAGCCACTGAAGGTATAGCTGCACCAACGTGGTGCCGTGTGCATGCTGAGCGGCTTCTGGTGCAGAACCAGCGGTACCTAATGCACTGTGGCCACCTCTGCCGTACACCGGAGCAGACCCAACCACAACAACAACAGCAACAACATCAACGACAACAACAACATAGCATGGCATAGCACAGCGACGCCCTAGCAGCCTGCGGCGGCGCAGCGCTTCCAGGGAACCCAACCTGACATTTCCAAATGAACCGTCCTTTGGCAGTTAAGGGATGAACAGTCCCATGGCTATGCTCCACTCCCATCACTCAAATGCTTATAGAATGCGCGCGCACACACACACACACACACACACACACTGAGACACACACTCACACACACACACGGAGACACACACACACACACACTGGCACGTAGCTTTTGACACATACATTCAAAACCAAAGTCTCTTACGCTCTCATTCGCTCTCCACCTCCATCTATTTTTCTCTTTCTCTCTATCATTCTTTCTGTCATTATCCCTGTCCCCCGTTCTCCTTCTCTTAGCCCTTGATGGGACGAAGGAAACTAAAGCAAAAGAGTTTGTCTCCCCCTGCTGGACGTGAATTTAATAATTAACGGAAGGCCATGAACACATTTAGCATATTTCTTTTCAGTGCAGAAATGATGACTTAACCGGCTATTACACGAGGAATCAATGGAACGGCAGCAGCAGGGGAACGAGAAGGAGTCATATATATATATATACACATATATATTAATAATAAATATACATATATACACATATATATACATGTATATATATATACATATATACACATATACTTACTTATAGATACACACATACATATATACACACAGAAATATATATGTATAGATGTGTGTGTGTGTGTGTGTGTGCGCGCGTGCGCGTGTGTGTTTACATTTACAAAAAAACAGTAATTGGCAGCGTGTGTGAAATGTTGAACAAAAGAGTTGTCCTTGTGAGAGCGAAGGCAGTGCGCGTGGCCAGCCGTTTCCTGGTGATCAATCTCGCTGTCCGTTCTCACAGATATTGAAGAAAAACCCACAAAGCAACAACAGAAAACACGTCCCCGTCCACCGTCTGTCAGCGCAGAAGGTCCTCCTGTGGTCGCGCCTCACTCGCTGGTTTCCCGCCTCCGTGCCGCAGTCCGTCATCGTCAGCGCCGTCCCGACCCCCGGCCCGCTGACCGCTGGCCGCCGGCCGTACCCTCCCTGCGTCCAACGAGCACGGCTCCAGAAGCCCTTTTTGTTTTGTATTCAACCAAGGGGCACAGCTTTAACGCGTTCCCCCTCTCCCTCTGTGTGTGTGTGTGTGTGTGTGTGTGTGTGTGTGTGTGTGTGTGTGTGTGTGTGTGTGTGTGTGTGTGTCCAGACGTTGGTCCCCGCCCGTTCATCTAGACTTGGAGCCGGGCGCAACCAGGGCGAACTCTCGCAGAATGTTCCGGGCCACCTCCACCTTGTTCTGGGCGATCATCAGCGCCCGCTTCACGTCCTCGAACGAGTACCCCTCCCCCATCAGCTGGGCGATCTTGGCGTCGGCGCTCTCGCACCCCGCCGCTGACGAAGAGGAGGAGGAGGAGCAGGAGGGCGGGGGCGGCGGCGGCGGGGGGTGGTGCCCCGCGTGAGACTTCCCGTGCGGGACCTCCGGCGCCGGGGGGGCCTTGCGGGGGAAGGGCTTGGGGGGCCGGGCGGGCGCCTGCTGGAAGTCCGGAGCCCCTACGGAGGGAGGGGGGGGAGGGGGGAGAGGATGTCATCACGTCACAATAAGCAGAGCAAACCAAGAGCAATGGGAACACGTGGCGCCGTGGACACAGCAGAGGGGGGAAACCTGTTTATTGGTTAGCTGAGCGGACCCTTTGATCCACCAGAGCGGCTCACAGAGTCTCCTCGCTGCTTTAGGGCAAGGGGGGCTAAGTGGGGTCTTGTTGGAGGATGCCCACAGGTGAGGCTGCGGGGGGGGGGGTGGCTACAGGCGGATCGACCCAGTGCTTTTCGGCCGGAGGGCCAACACCCTCCCCCCTAGCCATTAGGCTAGCTGTAATCTCGGGCCCAGCAGTATAAACTACTGGTTTATACAGAACCTCTTAGGCAGACAAGACAGAGCCTGGCGTGAGGAACAAACCTAAACTGCCTTGTTTGCTGTTTTGTTAGAGAGGTATCCTACTGAAGAAAACATATTTTGGTGTTGATCTGAAACCTAACGTTTCATTACAGTTAACCACTGCCAGCCGAGTTTGGTTCGCATTTGTTACTGATTTGTGCTAGTTCGCTCCAAATCGTCGATATTCATCTCAAGATATTCATCTAAGGTCGGATTCTGAAACTACACTATCCTCAACCCTCATCAGTCATTCATCGTCGGCAATGGAACGTTTTTTTTCCGTGCAGTTCCTTGGTTTAATATGTGGGAGCCGTAACCTTGGGGCGCTTTATCTGCTCGGTCAACATTCATTAGGGGCCCCGCACCGGGCTCTGAAGTCCCCCATGCGCGGCTCCCCTTTATTAACAATTCCATGGCATGCCATCCCGGGTGACTTTGAAGTGGATTCACTGTGATTTCCTGTGAACCTGGATACATTTTATGGTTCATAATTTACCCTACAAAACTAATATTTTTTGGACCATCATAACCCCCCCACCCCCGCAAACAGTAATATTACATCTCAGGCCGGCATGAGAATCTGCATTCCCACAGAATTACTGTATACTCAAATATAAATAATAAAAAAAAATATATATATTTTTCTATTCATATTACTATAATGATAATTGATACTTAAAGGTTGAGTGATTTAAATTGCTGTTGCCACTAGTATTGAGGTTGCAGAATGCAACCAACTGAATCCCCCTCCCCCATCGGGTTAGTTTCCCACACCAATAAAATAATAACTAATGATGTAGCTGAATGTGACTGTGCACACATTTCCATTTAGAGAAAAAGGGACATTCATTTTTAATCGCACCAAGGTTGATTTTCACAGCTTTTTAGCCTGCGAATATCCAATCCCGTAGGGGCATCATTGTCCTTGTCACAATGGACACTGTGCATGTAGTAGGACGTGCAGGGGGTAACAGCCAATTTACGTTTCTCAAACACAGTCCTCTTTTTGCATCCATAGTGGTGCACTGCATTCACAGACCTATCATCATCGCTATCTGGTATGTATGGTGGATTCATCTGGATGCAGTTGGCACTACAAGCCCATACTTACTTGCGCCGTGGTACGTGAATATGTTGCCTTTGATAACATGGCGTTCCGCAGTGTTGACTTTACCCGTAAGAGTGCAAGCCTACGTCTAACTATCGAACAGGGAACCCAACCAAAATTGTACATGTCCATTGACTTTGATGTCCGCTTCAGAGAGGGTGATGTTTCTGGGATACGTGGTATAACCCTACGGTGTGTGGCTCATTTCAAATGCAACATCGCTCATTATAACTGACACAACGACGGTGCTAAAAAATAACCACAAACAGGTCGTAGCCATGGGGATAACACTGCCCAACTCCTGACTACAACTCTGAGCCCGAAACACATTTTCTTTAAAATAAGGCTCAAACTAAGGTTTACGAGAAAACAAAGCAATTCTCACTTTCATGGGATTATGCACCAATTAAAACATACTTCTGAGTGTTCCGTTTCCATTTCAAGTCTGTTCTGTTAGCTGCCACTCAATTCTACTCTCTGGCCTTTAGACCTTTAACACTGCCTGGAGCGGCTACAGGGAACACAGAGCTCCAAAACTAACCCCATGTAATCACAGGCTCTCCCGTGAGCCGGAAGCACCCTGCAGGTCCTCGCTCTCCCCCAACACGGCCGCTACTGAACCCTCGTGAGGCCAGAGTCCGAGCGCTCTCCGCTCCTACCTGGTGCGGCGGTCAGGTGTGGCTGGTCCGGGCCCTCCCTGGGGAGGTACTTGACGTGGTCCACCGCCTGCCTGCGAAGGGGGGGGAGGGGCGCCGCCCCGCTCAACATGTCCAGCACCGCCTCTGAAAGGTCATCACGTGTCATCCGTGTGTGTGTGTGTGTGTGTGTGTGTGTGTGTGTGTGTGTGTGTGTGTGTGTGTGTCATCACGCTCTCACTATCGAAAAACACGCGTGGAACAGACGATGCGGTCAGCGCCCCCCCCCCAGCGCCTCCTCTGCCGTCCTCCCCCTGGGGGGCTGGCGCTCATACTGGGTTGATATCAAACATCAACACGATAAGGAGAAGGTGATCCATGGGGACGGACGGGGAGGGGAGGCCGGGGAGACGTAGCAGCGGCAGACCACCGCAGACCCAATCTGATTTGGTGGGATCAGCGCAGCAGACACGTGGAGGTAAACACGGTCCTCTGATAAAGGCCGAGCGGGGCTCTCGTGAACACGCAGCGCTTTATCTCCCCACGCATGCCGCGCTGTCACAAGTCTTCCTGTTCGCCGCGGCCTGCATTGTTCTTTTAGGTGTGGCGGTGGGTGGTGTGGAGGTGGGTGGTGTGGAGGTGGGTGGTGTGGAGGTGGGTGGTGTGGAGGTGGGTGGTGTTGCGGTGGTGGGTGTTGAGGTGGTGGGTGGTGTGGTGGTGGGTGGTGTGGAGGAGGGTGGTGTGGAGGTGGTGGGTGTTGAGGTGGTGGGTGGTGTGGTGGTGGGTGGTGTTGAGGTGATGGGTGGTGTAGAGGTGGGTGGTGTGGAGGTGGGTGGTGTGGAGGTGGGTGGTTTTGAGGTGGTGGGTGGTGTCGAGGTGGTGGGTGGTGTGGAGGTGGGTGGTTTGGAGGTGGGTGGTTTTGAGGTGGTGGGTGGTGTGGAGGTGGGTGGTTTGGAGGTGAGTGGTTTTGAGGTGGTGGGTGGTGTCGAGGTGGTGGGTGGTGTTGAGGTGGTGGGGGGTGGTGTTGAGGTGAGTGGTGTGGAGGTGGTTGGTGGTGTCGAGGTGGGTGGTGTTGAGTTGGTGGGTGGTGTCGAGGTGGGTGGTGTCGAGGTGGGTGGTGTGGAGGTGGTGGTGTTGAGGTGGTGGGGAGTGGTGTTTTCAGGTGGGTGGTGTGGAGGTGGGTGGTGTGGAGGTGGGTGGTGTGGAGGTGGTTGGTGTTGAGGTGGGTGGTGTGGAGGTGGTGTGGAGGTGGTGGTGTGGAGGTGGTGGTGTGGAGGTGGGTGGAGTGGAGGTGGGTGGTGTGGAGGTGGTTGGTGTTGAGGTGGGTGGTGTGGAGGTGGTGTGGAGGTGGTGGTGTGGAGGTGGTGTGGAGGTGGTGGTGTGGAGGTGGAGGTGGGGGGTGGTGTGGAGGTGGTGGTGTGGAGGTGGGGGGTGGTGTGGAGGTGGGTGGTATTGAGGTGGATGGTGTTGAGGTGGTGGTGTTGAGGTGTGGTGGTGTTGTAATGGTGGTATCGAGGCGGGTGGTGTTGAGGTGGTGGGTGGTGTAGAGGTGGTGGGTGGTGTCGAGGTGGTGGGGGGTGGTGTAGAGGTGGTGGGTGGTGTGGAGGTGGTGGGAGGTGGTGTTGAGGTGGTGGGTGGTGTCGAGGTGTTGGGTGGTGGTGTCGAGGTGGTGGGTGGTGTCGAGGTGGTGGGTGGTGGGGAGGTGGTGGTGTCGAGGCGGGTGGTGTGGAGGTGGTGGTGTTGAGGTGTCGGTGTCGAGGCGGGTGGTGTTGAGGTGGTGGTGTTGAGGTGGTGGTGTCGAGGCGGGTGGTGTTGAGATGGTGGTGTTTAGGTGTCGGTGTCGAGGCGGGTGGTGTGGAGGTGGTGGTGTTGAGGTGGTGGGGGGTGGTGGTGTTGAGGTGTCGGTGTCGAGGCGGGTGGTGTTGAGGTGGGTGGGGGCTGGTGGTGCCGTTACCTGGGGTCAACAGCAGGTGCTCGTGGCCCGACGCCGGGCGGTGCGGCCGGGTGACAGCCGGGAAGGAGGCGGAGGAGGGCAGGTCGGTGCAGCTGTGGCGGAGGGGGGGCGGCGGGGGCTGCGGGGGAGGGGTGGACTGGGGGGAGGGCCGGCCGTTGAGGTGACCCTCGACCGCTGCGACCGGGGGGAGTCAGGAGAGGATAGAGAGAGAGAGGGGGCGAGGTGAGGTAGAGGGCAAGACCAGATTTCCTTTTCCTTTTTAAAGACGTTTGGGAACGTTGCAAATTAAAATTAATTAAAACGCCCCGTGGTGAATACAATTAATGAGGCACGTTAAGTAGCCTGAGACGGATCAAACGAGCAGTGAAAAAAAGGAGATACTTGCTTGTGCACAACTGTGACACGCACTTAAAGCCGTGCAAAGTTTGCCACTTGATTTAAATCTCATCAGCACTTTCCTCTTCATCATCTTCAACATCATCCTCACCCACACAATCACCACCCTCGTCATCATCATCGTCCTCACCCCCATCCTCCTCACCAACACCTTCATCATCATCCTCACCCCCACTAACACCATCACCATCCTCACCCCCACTAACACCATCACCATCCTCACCCCCACTAACACCATCACCATCCTCATCCCCACTAACACCATCACCATCCTCACCCCCACTAACACCATCACCATCCTCACCCCCACTAACACCATCACCATCCTCATC
Organism: Gadus chalcogrammus; assembly: GCF_026213295.1. NCBI lineage: Eukaryota > Metazoa > Chordata > Actinopteri > Gadiformes > Gadidae > Gadus > Gadus chalcogrammus. Next base: position 23,031,248 of record NC_079418.1, read on the forward strand.
CCCACTAACACCATCACCATCCTCACCCCCACTAACACCATCACCATCCTCACCCCCACTAACACCATCACCATCCTCACCCCCACTAACACCATCACCATCCTCACCCCCACTAACACCATCACCATCCTCACCCTCACTAACACCATCACCATCCTCACCCCCACTAACACCATCACCATCCTCATCCACATCCAGTACCTTGAGGGGCCAGCAGGACGTCATAGTCTGAGGGGGTTCTGAGGTTGCGTTGGGGGCAGGGGGCGGCATGCACCGCTGCTGCTGCTGCCGGCGGCGGGGGTCTGACCAGCTCGAAGGGCCCACCTGGAGACCGGTGAAGCAATAGTGAGGAACCCTGCTGCTTTAATGGGAGCTGAGAGGCAATCAGAATCACCGGGCACTCATTTCAGTCAATCAAACAAAAACCCTCTTCTTTGGTTTCCTTTCTTGTACTTCTGTTCTATTGTCAGCGAATTGAAAGAGAACAGAAATACAGACAGGACAAAAGAAAGAAAGGTAGAATGAATGAAAGAAAGATAGAAAGAAGGAAAGAAAGAGCCTTATCGACTTGAAAACGCACAGTTGAAGGTGTGTTTCCCTAGACGTCCATAGTATTGTATACGAATGTGTACACGATAGTAGACGTATATGACAGCAGTAATATACCAGCAGGAGGACTCACCATGCTCTGGAGGCTTGACCTTCCTCTCCTCAGAAGAAGAGGAGGAGGAGGAAGAGGAGGAGGAAGGAGGCTCCGGGGACCCGTTCTCCCCATGCCTGCAAAAGGAGAGAGACCAGAAGAGAAAATAAGAGAGGAGTAAGAGAGGAGTAAGAGAGGAGTAAGAGAGGAGTAAGAGAGGAGTAAGAGAGGAGTAAGAGAGGAGTAAGAGAGGAGCAAGAGAGGAGTAAGAGAGGAGTAAGAGAGGAGTAAGAGAGGAGCGAGAGAGGAGTAAGAGATGAGTAAGAGAGGAGTAAGAGAGGAGTAAGAGAGGAGTAAGAGAGGAATAAGAGAGGAGCAAGAGAGGAGCAAGAGAGGAGTAAGAGAGGAGTAAGAGAGGAATAAGAGAGGAGCAAGAGAGGAGCAAGAGAGGAGTAAGAGAGGAGTAAGAGAGGAATAAGAGAGGAGCAAGAGAGGAGTAAGAGAGGAGTAAGAGAGGAGCAAGAGAGGAGTAAGAGAGGAGTAAGAGAGGAGTAAGAGAGGAGCAAGAGAGGAGCAAGAGAGGAGTAAGAGAGGAGTAAGAGAGGAGTAAGAGAGGAGCAAGAGAGGAGTAAGAGAGGAGTAAGAGAGGAGTAAGAGAGGAGTAAGCTCCACGCCAGGATGTGGCTGCTTCCACACCACAACGACACAATGACTAATAACTGGTCCAGGGTGCAGCACACATCGCAGGCCATGACCACATTTAACCTTCTGGTTCCACCACCCCCTGCTCCCAGAGTGCAGCGTGGGAGACGGCCTCCCCGGAGGTCTAGCCTACCTGCTGGGGGCCGATATGGAGATGCAGATAGGGGCTTGGCTGATACACAGGCTGGATGAGGGCACCTGGTACAGCGTCTCTGGCCTCTCCGGGGGGCCCCGCTCTCTCTCCCTCTCCAGCCCGCCTCTGCTGAAGTGATTCTGGGGTCTGTGGTGCGACAGTGAACAGGACCGTTAAGACAGGTCACCAGACAGGTTCTTAGTTTATTATGTTTGTCGCGGAGACGTTTGATATTGTTCCGTTTCCCGTGATCTCCGCGCAACTCGTGAACATTTTTCGCCCCCCGAGTTTAGATTTTTGGGTTTTCATGAATATTGATCTGAGCAGTGATGCCAGCTCATTGACTCTTTGTGACGCTCCCTCAACCTCTCCTTGACTAGCAGCCGCCAGCGAGCTGGGCCTGAACATGTTTAGGGAATACAAAACACAACTACGAGTCACTCTCTATTCAGACACTTCCAAGCTGCTATCTACTCAACTGTTGGCTTTGGCTTCGCCCCCTGAGAGAGAGAGAGAGAGTCAGAGTCAGATAGAGAGAGAGAGGAAAGATACAAGGTCTGAGAGAATAAATGCTGAAGAGCTTTTAAAGACTCACTGGAGAGAAAATCTAAAATAGGAATTAGAGCGCCAGCGGGGTGCGTGGGTGTGAGCGTGTGCGTGTGTGTGTTTGCATTTGCGCGTGCGTGTGTGCATACATTCCTGTGTACGAACCTGCACGTATCCCAGGTATGGAAGAGCATGTGTGTGCAAGTCAGCAGATAGCTTGTTTAGCTACAACGCTCTGTGTGTTCCAAATAATTGCCACCCCCAGGACATAGTGGCTCGTTACTCATGAGCTCCTGACTAACTATCATCAAAACTGTTTACAAAAAAAGTATATATTTATTAATATTTATCAGGGTGCGAAATTAACAGGGCCACTTGAAACAAATGAAGCTCCCATTGAATTTGGGATGGCAGGGGCAACGCTTAATGAAATTGCCCTGGAAACTACCCAAAATACCCCCCCCCCCCCCCAAGGTTGATAAGCTAATGCCGAGTGACAGACCTCCCTCTCTGCTTCGCATCCTCTACACCAGCCGACACATAATCTAATTCATCAGGGGCTAAAAGCCTGTTAGACAGCCAGTCCTGTCTTTTCTTCCTCTTTCTTTTTCTAAACAGCTCCTTCCATCGGTGCCTCGATGCTGCATTAGCTCACTGAGCAGACCTGCACTAGCATGCATACTCAAAAACCAACTGAAACACAGGCAAACTAAAAGGGCTGGACAAACATGCGGTCTCCATTGGCGGAATAATTCAGGCGCTGGACTTTAATAATTCATATACTCACCCCATTATTGCATGTAATTTTGACTTTTGGGAAAATTGGAACTGCATATATATCGTATTTTGGATCTGTTTATTTTGTCAGGTATATTATCAATCTTTACTCTCTGCATTATTTATCCCTATATATAAAGATATATATAATTTTTGCCACACATTGCTTTACCTTTCTAGAGTAGTATGGCCTACATTGGTAGTTGCCGGGGACTTAGCCCTTCAGTGGGCCTGTCTGTGAGAGTTATTCTGTGCATCGTACAATGAACACTTTTACTTGGTATTGATGCAACATAACAAAAAAGAGAGGAAAACAGTGCGCAAGGGCATGAGGAAATGCTGGAAGTCCAAGCGTGCGGTCGTGTTCTGTCATGGGGACCAGTGTGAAATTAAGTGTCATCTGGCTTCCGAGCCAGCGAGGCATGCCAGACATACATTTGGTAGGAAATGCATTTGTAGGATCCAAGAGCAACGTTATGAGTGTGCGGTCACAAAATCCCCCGGTTGGTATCCTACAATCATATTCCTTTTTGTTTCGAGAAGATGCATGATTCACATAAAAAAAAAACATTATTAATGTTGTTTTATAAATACCTACAAACATGACTCCTGCGCCAGAAAACACAACCTTATGTGCTGTTTTGTTCACGTAAAACATCTTCCTGTGTGATTCTATTTCTGGAGGTTTTAATGAATTCTAGGCACAGAGAAAAACAGTTGAGGAAACGGTGTTCTTGAATCATGCACTGAGCACTGACCTTTTGCAAAAACCTTTTTCAATTCATCTTCAAGGTGATAGACAGTCAAGCTGGTTTCCTGCTATTATTCTTAATGTACAAAGCCCCACAGTCGTGAACTGTTGCTTTCTGGCCCGTCTCTGTGTTTTGTGTGCGTGTGCACGTGTCTGAATGTCAGTTTGTGCGTGTGTGCGTACATAAATATGTATATGTGTGTGTAGGTTGTGCTGAATGTGCAGATATGGGCATTTGTCTTGGTGAATATGTTTGTGTGTCTGTGCGTCTGCCTGCGTGTGTGTGTTTATCTCCCTGAGAGAGTTGTGGTGAATTTTTGTATGTGTGTGTGTGTGTGTGTTTACTTACTTATGGCTTGTGGGTGGCGAGTGTCTGGGGGGGAGAATGTCGTAGTCATCGCTGATCTGGAAACCATTGGGGAAATGCTGCACACACACATACACACGCGCACACACACACACACACACACACACACACACACACACACACACACACACACACACACACACACCACACATTCAGCCACACACACACACACACACACAAACAGACACGCACACATTCGGCCACACAGACACACACACACACACACACACACACACACACACACACACACACAAACACACAAACAGACACGCACACATTCGGCCACACAGACACACACACACAGAGATGTTAGTATATTATTTTTGGAGAAAAGAGAAGTACTTTAAGAGAACTAGAGCACAAACGTATTGATCTGTTTGGACTGAGACTTCCTGTAAACAAAAGGTTTCCGGACAAAGGATGTCCACTCCGAAGACTTTATTATTGATATAGAAAGTAGAGGTACCATATAGTTATATGCTATGGCTAGATTCATTTAAACAAAGGGACAGAACACCCAAATTGCTTGTCTGGCAAATGTGGACCATCACAGGAATAACAAAGGACAGTAAAAATAAGAGATTGATGTTAACATTGTGCAATAATCGACAAAAGATATATCAAAAGAATGCATGCTCAATCACTTGCATGTTGAAGCACTTTGTAGAAGTTTTTTTCAATAAGTGCTATATTAACAAAGTCTATTTTTGTTAAATGTATTCTCAAATAGACAATGTCAGCAGCCTTCACACAATTCTCCCCAGAAATTACGAAATTGTTAGTTAGTTTGGCCGTTCACATGCCAGATGACCAAAAAACAACCCCAAACACACTAAGAGAAACTTATCCACCTCTAATTGCCTCAACGCCTCCCCTTGGGGGCGGGCAAAAGAGAGAGAGAGAAAATAGAGAAAAGAGAGAGAGGGAAAATAGAGAAAAGAGAGAGAGAGAGAGAGAGAGAGAGAGAGAGAGAGAGAGAGAGTGTAAGAGAGAGAGAGAGAGCAAAAGCGAGGGCGAAAGAGAGAGAAAAAGGGAGAGAGAGACAGTGAACGGGGGAGGGAAAGGCGCTGCGAGCGGGGGGGGGGGGGGGGGGGGAGCGCTGAGGTGTGATAGATAGGGCCCCGTGTTATTTTTTTTCTTTGGTTTTCTTTCCACGCGAGAGATTAACATTAATCCGCGTCGGCATCCATATTCAGGAGAGGGGAGACTGAGGGCTGCAGTGTTAGTCAGCAGAGCGCGTCTGGCAGCCCCTGGGAGCAGGAATCCTCCCCGGGTAGAGCAAATCCACGCCCGCTAAGGGGGTTAACAATCGGCCGGGCTGTTATTTCTCTATTTTTTCCTGCATGTTTTTTTGGAGTTGCAAAGTTAGCGTAGCAGACTAACTTTATCCTCACATTAAGGTCATGAATTCCCCGCCGCACTCCCCTTGTTTTTATCAAGAGCTCAAACCGCTATGAGTTTTACCGCTAACAAATAACCTTGTCAAAGAAAGCAGGTATGGATTTTAGGCTAACATTGTTTTTCCATTCTGTATTAATTATACGGAGCCGGTCGAGTACATTTTATTTTTGTAGCCCTGAATCACGACTGGAGTCTCAAAGGGCTTCGCAGGCCTTGTTTTATGACTCCAGCATTACCCTAGCCTCCTAAAGAGCAAAGCACCTTGAGGAGGAACTGAAAGCCAAGTTATTAGCTGAAACTCAGACATCAGACTAATGTGTGGCTGAAACTGAAAACTCCCTCCTTGCACAGCTTCTCTGTTCCTCTTTGTCAGACCTGTCAGCCGCGGCTACTGCAGCTCCGGTACAAAGTGGACGCGACACACCGAATACAAATGGCTTCTCGGTTCTAAACTCGCCAGGGAGGGGGGCTGGTGGTGGGAGGGTGGGCGATGGGGAATGGGCCGGGGCCCTCTTTAAATCTCCCCACTTGTATAGATAAACAAGGGCAGAGATTTTTCTTTGAAATGGAGGACAGTGTATCATCTAAGCCTACTCGCAACACCAGACAACACGGCGTCCATTGAAGCGAACACGGAAACAATAACCTCAGCAGCAGAAGAGGAAGTGGAAGAGCGAGGGGAGAGACAGACCTTGGAGACGTCGGGGGGGCCCGTGTGGTCCGCCCTGTGATGTGCTCGGCTCCCGCAGCCCGAGGGGAAGCTCAGCGGTCGGCCGTTGAGGCCAAGGTGGGAGGGGGGCTTTGGGGCCGTGACCACGGCGGCGGTGACGAAGGAGGAGGAGGAGGAGGAGGAGGAGGAGGAGGAGGCGGAGGAGGAGGTAGAGCAGGAATGGTCACCCCCGTCGCTCTTGTTGTGGGGGTCGCACGGGAGCGACAGGGGGTCACTGGAGGGGCCGAGGGAGGAGGAGGAAGAGGAGGAGAGGGAGGAGAGGGAGGAAGGGCAGCAGCAGGAGGAGGACGAAGAGGAGGTGGAGGGGGCCAGCCAGGAGAGGCGGGACTCGGAAGGGTGGGGATGGGGTCGCTCGGGGGGAGGTGGCGGGGGCGGGTCCCGCTGGGGGGGCGGAGGCGCGGGGAGGGGCTTGTCCTGCTTCCTGGACATGCCTGGAGACGACTGGAAGAGAGAGAGAGAGAGAGAGACAGCTGTTTATGTTTGTCCTTCACTGCGACCGGGGGACATAAGAGAGAGCAGGAGAGAGAGAGAGAGAGAGAGAGAGAGAGAGAGAGAGAGAGAGAGAGAGAGAGAGAGAGAGAGAGAGAGACAGAGAGAGTCAGACAGACAGAGACAGAGAGACAGAGACAGAGAGAGAGACCGTCTGAACAGACCTTTGGCGAGGCGGTGGGGCTGGCGGAGGGCGAGCGGCCGGCCCCCTTCTGGATCAGGTCCAGGCGGGGGGGTACGGGGGGCAGGCCCAGGTGCTGGACCCCGTAGAGGCCCACGTCGGAGCAGCCCCCCCCAGAGGCGGCCGCGTGGGCCTTCCTGCGCTGGCTCAGGGGGGAGGAGGTGGGGGACACCATGGGGGAGTTCTGCCGCTCCGCACAGTGCTGGAGGGGGGGTGGAGGGGCAGGGCAGCGGGGTTAGGGTGGGGGGTCGACTCACAGATGAGAGGTGCTTGGTTCGATTCCTCAGTGTCCAGAGGTGGGACATCCTTGAGACACCATGCCTAAGCCCAACCCCCGTGTATCTGAGTTCACTGCAGGCTGCCTCGAATGCTTTTTGAATACTTGATGAAGGTACAGCACAAATCTGATCATTTTAGTACCAATGGACCATTCATTTTTCAAGGTTATTTAAAGCTAAATAAAATAAACGATTCAAAGCCCCATTGTTGAAGACCCAGCTGGGCACCTCTGTTGATTTGTAAATGATTGTATGGAACTTGTAAGAGTGAGGCGGTGTATGACGGCAGCGTGTACGGTTACAAAGCTTTCCCAAGCTACATCGTGAGTCAGAGTGAGTTTTTACTTGCAACAAATTGCCCCTCACGCGTGACGAGAGGCACACTATTCTCCCTCGATGTGCGACTCTGACGTTTGACTCCGACTTCAAAGTCACCCCGATTCCCATCCATATTCATCATTCACCCACTTTCAACCAATCTGTCCGTCTTCATTTACCGTTCATTACTTCAACCGCTCCTGCCCCGGGTGAGGTGACACCAGGGCTGTGGTTAAACCTCGACGTGCCCTGAAGTAAAATAAAACCACCTCGACTTGGGGTACGATCCTGTCCAACCCCTGTCCCACGGAGACGGAGCAGTAGAGCAGCGTTTCAGTCCTCCCGCCTCGTCTTGAACGCAGAACCTTCCGAGTGACACATCGAGTAATGAATGGGGCTTTTCCTGGCAAGGGGATTGATTTGACTGAGGGGCGGAGGAGGAGAAGTTGGGAGGGGGCGGCCGTCTGCTTTGGCAGGCGCCGTCTCGTCTCTGATAAGAACATCTCTCCCAGACGTCTTCATTAGTCGGCTAATAGAAATTCTGTTTGTCGTGCAAATCCTTTGCCGCGTGTTGAAAATTGTTTTCGACGAAAATATTCGCAGCATATTATGCTCTGGTCGTAGTAGAATGAATATTGGTTCCTTCCTGAAAAGTAATGGATCTCCTTCCTTGATTGGTTTCAACCAACTTCACGAAGCTAGCCCAAATCTCGCAATCCGCTTATTGATTATAGGTATTAAAATTAGATATTCATATTGAGATCTTAGTCTAGACACCGGCAGCATTACGCCCAAAAAAAGGGTTTAGCGCTTCCGCGGGCCGGGTCGCATTGGACACTTCTACCGCGGCTCCCTTAAAACAACAACATTAACGCTCCTATGGAATACTTTCTACTTGAACGGTTACAACCCCTACGGCCTAAAGATGTCCAATTAGGAAACAGGGCACTCTGGATGCACCGGGCTGGAGCTGGTCCCATCTGTTGTAGAACAAGGGTGACAGACAAAGCCTCACAACAAACCCTCGACCCTCC
>NC_079418.1:23044594-23073860 GCF_026213295.1 Gadus chalcogrammus
ATCATCTTTCACTTTTATGGCCATGAAACAAAGGAACAACCTTCGACCAGAGCTCTTTCTCCTGCTAACCTAAGATTTCATACTCACGAACAAACCGACTTGGGCACATTAGGGCATTAGTGTTGTTGGTTGTTGGTGGGGGGGGGGGGGGGAGAGAAAGATAGAGAGATATAGAGGAAGAGCTCTTTCACGGGCCGATTGAAACGCAGATAGCCCGGCCAACCAGAGGAGAACGGGATCAAGGAGACAGGAGAGTGGAGTAGATGAGAGAGATGGGTGGATGGAAGGAGAGATAGAGAGGGAGAGAGAGATAGAGAGGGAGGGAGAGAGAGAGAGAGAGAGAGAGAGAGAGAGAGAGAGAGAGAGAGAGAGAGAGAGAGAGAGAGAGAGAGAGAGAGAGAGAGAGAGAGAGAGAGAGAGAGAGAGAGAGAGAGAGAGAGAGAGAGAGAGAGAGAGAGAGAGAGAGAGAGAGGGATAGAGCGAGAGAGAGAGACATGGCAGGAGACAGGACAGATCTCTGGATTCGTCAAGCGACTCATTAGGCGCGTGCTAATTACTGACATGCTCCAGGGTCACAGTCTGAGTCTCTTTCAATAGACGTGCTCATATCAGCACGAATGCACACAAACACACACACACAAACATACATGACAAACACAAACACACACAAATACACTGAACCCCCCCTCACACTCACACACACACACATACACACACACTCACCTCACAAACACACACACACACAGGCATGCACGCATACAGGCGAGCCCAGACACACACACGTTCTAGTTTTTCACTTCCGTCCCAAATTGATATATGGAATCTGATTAGGACAGACGCAAAGACTCATGGGAGAGAGAGGCAGGCAGACAGGGATGAATGGAGCTGTGGAGGAGCCCCACAGCTCCACAGCTCTGCACTCTGAATGCTGAATACAACAGTGTTTCCATGACACACAAGATGCATGTTTAATAGCCTTTTTACATTATTTTCCTCATTGGCAGGATGCGATGCACGTCTTTGTATCTGCACATGGGTCGTCCAGGGAGTTAAGCTCTCAACTTTTCGCCTGGGAGTCGAACATCCCCCATCAGCTCATATATTGCATGTGCTTAAAATAAAACACTGCAAGATGCTTTGGATAAAGAGTCTACTTTATGAATGTACCAATAAGACGCGTGCCTGAAATGTCGGGAAAGGCGAGGTTTGGTAGGATTCAAAGTGTAGTCAAAGCAACATGGGAGATATATATATACGACGCTGAAGAATTAGAGGAAGTGCGAATTGAATTGTTGTGTTGCAGCGATAACAAGCATAAAGCATTTGTCACACTAAGGACCCAGCGGCTCTATTCAAACGGATACAAGTCTGAAAAATGTGCATGTTTTAGCATTCAATATTTATGGGAAGTAGTTTGTAGTTGGAGGCGATGTTCAAATTGGCTCACTTGGTCCCTTATTCCCTCTATAGTGAACAACATATAGTACACTATTTAAAGAATACCTTTAGGGGGAATTGGAACACTAACTGTGCCTTGCAAATCCATTGCTGTAAGGTGTATGGGCCTCACAGACAAGCTGAACAAGGGTCATCAATCATAAGTCCTACGTGACAGGTTACCTTCCTTGGAGACGACCTAGCCAAAAGCAGCTGTAATGTTATTGCGTGAAAAGTTGCCTCACAATCACTGTGCAAAAAATAGAGCTATTTTTTTTTTTACTCTGACGCAAACTACAATCGTACGTCATGTAACTGGCACTCGTTTTGAATGAGGGACCATTTGGAACACGTTTTAAATATTATTAAGTAATTCAAAGTGTATTACATGATCCGAAGCTAGTAAGCAGCAGCTACTGCAACTCTGCAAGTCAATGAGGCTTACGGGAAATCTCGCGCTAACCTAGCGTGCTCCCCTTCTAGACGCACAATAAAAAATGTGGAATTCAACAAATCGTCTGAATCTGGACAAGAGAGGTGAACGCCAATTTACAGATACCTCGGCGTGTCCCCTTGAGACCCATAATGCACCAGGAAAATAAGTGTACAACGGAGCACGTATTGGGCACAAGTGGACCGGGAGTGTCCACGGCCTGCTGTGGAGGGTGGGTCACCCTTCAGCTTACCTGCCAGGCGGTAAGGCAGGAGGTGCACATCAGGTGACCGCAGGGCTCAATCTTCACGTCCTTGTCGTTCTCCGCACAGATCTTACACAGCTGGAAGGTGGAGCCCATCTCGCAGTACAGCTCGTACTGCTCCTGTTGGGGGAGAAGGGAGCATTGACACACACTGTAAAGAAGCCTGCCTTACCGGTCTACGGTGCTTGTTTGAATAGCCCGTTTTGTGATTTGCTGCAGTTTGATTGGATTCGATTTTGGTGAACTTTGACCTGTTGTCTGAAACTGCGTTGTTGGCTGCTGCTGCCTACCTTGACCAGGGCACCCTTGAAAACTTTAACACATTACATTTTTAATCAAAGTATATTCTCTCTTGTTATAAAGTAAATAAAGGTTAAATAAATAAACCTATGAATTATAATATGCATGCACAACACCCGAATACACACACGTACCCACACACACACACAAAAGGAAGAAAAGAATTACCAGATGCAGTGAGTGAGTCATCCGTTGACTCTGATAATTCTGTCAACAATCCTGCCTACGTTCACGGCGCATGTGCCTGGGCACAGATGGTTCTTTTTGAACAGTGACACAACTGCGGGCCCAGGGTCTCTGCCTGCGCTATGAGTGTGTGTGTGTGTGTGTGTGTGTGTGTGTGTGTGTGTGTGTGTGTGTGTGTGTGTGTGTGTGTGTGTGTGTGTGTGTGTGTGTGTGTGTGTGTGTGTGTGTGTGTGTGTGTGTGTGTGTGTGTGTGTGTGTGTGTGTGTGTGTGTGTGTGATGACCACCTGAGTGACTTTGATGTGGTCGTGTGGCGTGGGCTCACACAGGTCACTGAGGTCTGGGTTGTAGCTGCGGCCGTCTGGGAACAAATAACTGCAGGAGACAAGTGATTCAGTGGGGGCTGAATGTTCACTCAAACATCCAACGTGTGCACACAGCTCAATATGTTCCTTGCAGTGGCATCTGTTATGGCTTGATAGTAAATAGCAATAATATTGAGCTACAGTGTTGCAGATTGTGTGTGTAAGGAGTATTGAGCGTTTCGGCATTCTGTGTATTAATTCAACTTTATGTCATCCTGCCGTTACCTAACAGACGTTCCCGGAGAACACTCATGACAACATCATTGGACAAAATAATTAGAAAGACTCTGCCGACAGCAGAACCAGGATGGATGGTTTCCATTGCTTTTAATGATCGTGTTTAGTTTTATTGAGCCAGACATGGCTGAAATAAGTAAACAAAATTTAGAGGAATGAAATCTCAATACAATCAATAATGGCAAAAATTGCTGGCAAAGACTGGATGTAAACAGCCAACAACAAAGCATACCAGCATGAAAGGCAGAAAGGCTCAAAGAGTTCCCTGCTCGCAAATAGAACTAAACTAGAAAAAAATGAAACAAAAGATAACTGAAAAGTTTTTCATTTTGGGAATTACTTTTCCTTTACATTGGTCTTGTGCCTTTCAAACACATTTTAGGAGGAAGGCCTATGCATATCAGTGTGGCCTGTCAGTCATGACCACCAATTTGCCCCTGGCCGAGAGTCGAGGACAACTGGATCAATGGGATGGAGTGAAACGTGGAGTGATGCAGTGTGGGCCTGACTGCGGGTGTAAGCGCGTGTGTGCGTGTGTAGTGTGTGCGCGTGCGTTACATACAAGCCCTCCCTGTAGCCGTCAATAAGGGCCTGGAACAGTGGCTTGTTGTTCGGGATGGTCTGCAGGATGTTCCCATCGTTGGTCACGTAGCCGATGGCCCACTGGCCCAGCCGCGTACAGCTCAGTCTGAAGATGTAGCTGGATATACACACACAAACACAATCAGTCAAAATAACGCTAATAATAATAATTATTATTTTTTTGTCATTTCGCTTGCTCACAAAAGGCTTTGGTAACCTGACAATTTATAGCAGGGTATTAATGTTTGTATCTAAAAACGACTACATTTTAATATGTTTCATGAAGGAGCAGGTAGGGGGGGGGGGGGGTTAGACTTTGCTCAAAGACGCCTACAGGCAGACTTCAGAGGCTTGGGGTTTGGACCCAGAACCTTTTGGTCTCTAACCACTACTAGACTATCCTGGAGCCGTTCATGTTACTCTGCTAGTACAGAGGTCTGTTGGTTCCATGGGGTCTGGACATCGTGTTACAGGGTGGAGCGTGAAGCAAAAGGGGCTAATGGTGTCATCAATTGAAGCCAACCTTCATGATAACATGAGATGGAGATTTAATCTAGTGAAGGAAAATGGTAGCAACACTTTGCAATATGGGCACATTCATTAACCACTCATTTGTATTAGTTTATCAGTCATAAGCAAGTGTTATTGACAGCTAACTGTCTAGTAATCATTCAGGTTTACTAATGGTGTTCATGCTAACTATGGTATTAATTCATACATTATTTAATAGGGCTAGGGTTAGGGTTAATTCAATCCATAAACACTAACACTAACCCAAACCCCTATGCAAAGGCTATATAATAATAAATTCCTGCATTTGCTAATGTTTATTAATGCTGCCATCAATTTCAGAAAAAAACGAGACCCTAAGAAGGTGAATCTTAACAGAAATATATATTTTATTTCCTAAAAACAAGTTGATCGCAAATGTCGTTCTCATTTTAGTGGAACTTCCACGGTATCGTGTCAATACCATTCAAACCTGAGCTGGCACGACACATTCTTTCTGAGGAAGTCATAAGAGAAGACCATCTCTAATTGTGAAAGCATCTTTGGCTGCTAGAGTTTGAAACCCCTATGTGAGTGCGGCTGTGTGGTGAAGCCACCTCATTGGGGGCTGCTGCCTCCTTGGAACTCTGTACGAACGTTCCGCTTGTCAACCGGAGAGTCACGTATACTTGCTTCTCCAGTGAATAAAACCAGCTGTGAAGATAGTGGTCTTCTATTCCGAGAGGTGGCTGTTGAATGAACGTGTGTGCCTGGAACTTGCAGCTCATCATCAACGACTGATCTAACCACACACACACACACCCACTCGCATCATCACCAGGAAAGTCAGAGTGTGTGTTTGTTCCCCTATGTTGGTTCATGACTGGTGTCTTAAGAATCTGTATTCCTCATGACTGGGGTATGCCTATGATGATTCATAATGGTATTAGCCACCTACCTGTTATTTCAGACCTCCCTCAATACGCTGCTTAGAAACGTTTCATGCGTTGATGAGTCAGTTATTAAGTATGTCAGCATGTGTAAAGGTTAAGGATAACTGGCCTTCAATAAGTTTAACCTTCAACGTTTTTGGAGAGATTTTGTAACAAGAGATTATGTGCTTCATTGAGTTGTCTGTGCCTGTGAAATATTGACCACTCTGTTTCAAACACTGTGGGAACATGGGATCAGATTCCCTAGCAATTCTGTTCAAATTATTCATTAATGGGTTAGGTTTAGGGGTCATTCAACCGAAACATCCTGGGTAATGCAAGCCCAAAAACGCATATATACCCCCCACACACACACACACACACACACACACACACACACACACACACACACACACACACACACACACACACACACACACACACACACACACACACACACACACACACACACACACACACACACACATACATACACACACACACTCTGACGCAAGCCGAAATGAACACCTCACCTTCCGGGCTTGTTGATGTACTTGTGCAGCCGGGCCTTGACTTCGTCGTAAGTGAGGAACGCCATGTAGCCCGGGTGAGTCACCGCCAGGAAATTCCAGTTCCTCAAGATGGACCCCCAAGGCTGGGAAGGTGACATGGAGAGAGGGTTAGGAGGACACACGACGCAGACATTTACACATGAGCTCGCTAATTTGTAAACAGCACGTACACAGCTGTCCCGGGCGGAATGGCAGCAAAGCTAGCCACAAACATACATACAAACACACACACACACACACACACACACACACACACACACACACACACACACACACACACACACACACACACACACACACACACACACACACACACACACACACACACACACACACACGATGAGAGAATGTTTGCATTTTTGCTAACAAACTTCGATCCATTTTGTGGACCCACATATCCCTGGAGAATGTTTCTGTGTGGAGGAGGGTGGGGGTCGGCAAGGGAGAACTGGGGGGGCTGATCCTAGTTAATCCTGGGGGCAGCCTCTTTAGGAGGCCAGATAACCCCACACACCTTGTGTCGTCACACTATTTTTAACAAGGTCACGCAATGGATGTACGATGCACACATATGCCGATGCTATTTTTAAGATGGTTAGAACCTGATGTGATTCACATCACGGCAATATCTCTAGGTTTTTTAACCTTAAAAAACGTGCACGGATGAAGGGATGTCTTTGATCAAGCTTGTGTCTGAAGATAGCGGATGCGTCTTCCTTGATCTTGTTAGTAGCAATCTATCAGAAAAACAGCTTGGTCGGTTGGCGGGTTTAGGGGTTTGACAGCCTTTCCAGCGTTTCCGTTTGGAACCCCTCGTGTTCACCTTATTCATCGTCAGGATATTTCATGTTTTTCGTCCCACGTTTCCTGACCACTGAATCACTCCAGATCAAGGGAAGACCCATGTCGGCATCAGCGTGTGCGTTTGTGTGTATCAGCCTAGACTTGGATTGATATCCCCTTTCCTAAAGTCAATCAAATCGCCGTTCCAACCCCACCAATCCAGGTCCTTCTAATATGCTCCTTTTTCACTTGAGGGAACGTTAATGCTGTTTGGCGTACTTCAAATTTAAGTCGACAGCTATAATTGCTGCCCTGGGAATGCTCTTCTGTACAAACACACACATTTGGAGCAGTCTGCAGTCACATTGAAGTTGGTAGAAAAAAAGGAAAACTTCCTTTCTATTTCGCTCATGGCCACAATGTAATACTGTTGATCCAAACAGACCAAAGAGAGCAGGGGATCCTGCCAAAGCCCAAGCGCGCACGCTGAGGGGCCCCCAGCCGCCCACACACACACACATACATCTTGAAGCCACATGGGCCAGCAATCTGTCAAGGGCCGGACAAAAAACTAGACTCTTATAAAAGGATACAAATTTTAAAAAATAAAAAATAAAAACAAACCAAAACGCACATCCAAAAACCCAGAGTAAATATTTCAAAAATATCCAAAGCAGCAGGGGAAGTAGGAGGGGAACACACACACACATACACACAAAAACAGACAAACACATTCACATGCAAACACACACTTAAGAACGAACGCCTCTGAGGGAAAATCAACGTCAGAGGCGCATCAACGCATGAAACGTTTCTAAGCAGCGTATTGTGGGAGGTCTGAAATAACAGGTAGGTGGCTAATACAATTATGAATCATCATAGGCATACTGTCAAACCCCTGCAGGCTTATTTTTTTCTTGTGTTCAATTGGTTCCGGGAAGGCACTAGTGGCACCTTGGCCGGTATTTTGAGGTATAGGGAGGTTAAGAAGCAACAACAAGCTGAGTCTTGAAGCACTAAATCTGCTATCTGGGCCAGCGTGTAGGGTGGGTGAGATGGCACGTAAAACTAACAGCAGGTGTTTGAAGTGCACGTTATGACTGCTAATAAATCGCCACTGTGGTTGGGTTAGTGTGTGTGTGTGTGTGTGTGTGTGTGTGTGTGTGTGTGTGTGTGTGTGTGTGTGTGTGTGTGTGTGTGTGTGTGTGTGTGTGTGTGTGTGTGTGTGTGTGTGTGTGTCTGTGTCTGTGTCTGTGTCTGTGTGTGTGTGTGTGAACAGTTGGTCAGAGCCAAATGCTATCCGGCACAATACCAAGAAAATAAAACAAAAGAACGAGCATGAAAGAAGACGAGTCTGCTCTCGAAAGCCATGGGTTATTAATTCACGTCTGATATTGATCATCCAGGGAAATTATTTTGAAAAGAATCCATTTCAAAGGGAATGTGTTTATGTTGACGATAAAGAGGACAAAATAAGTCATTTTACATGAACAAAATGTAAGAAACATGAACAAAAGAAATACAAACAATAACGATGTTTCTGAAGCTGTGCCGAACCGACCTGGAAGAGGCGTGTGAAGATGTCGAACTCGAACACGGAGATATAGTCGTTGCACGTGAGGTCGATGGTGGACTTGAGGGCCATGGCCTCCAGCCCGGAGCTGATGAGATGCACTTCGTGAAGGCACTGTCGGAAGACCTTCCATGGCACTATCGTCCTGCAGGAGAGACAGAGGTCCGGGACGTGGGTCAGTAATCAAATAGTAATCAGTCTACCCTCTTCGTTCCGCCCATCGAAAAACGAACCGTGTCTTTTTTTGTGACACAATGGTGGCCCTCCCGGAAAATCAGCTAAATTTTGCAATATCCACAATCAAACCGTAATTGTACTTCATTATTAATATCAGTCTCCAATAGTAACCATTTCTGTTTGGTTTGTTTTCTCTTTGGAGTAAAAAAGCCCTGTAGCCCTAACAATTGTCACGCGAATACATGATACGAGTCATTCCATTCATACTCTGGTTGGCAGATGCGGTGACAGTGAAACAAGCTTTCCATACCCATTGAGGAACCGGTGATGTGATTAACTAAGGAGGTAGTCAGACAATAAAGGGGAGAAACGTTGCTATCTTCGTACCAGGTGGAACAATATGAGTATGAATGTGAAACTGGCGGCCTACAGCCTCATCCAACCAGGGGTGCTCATTATGAGCAAAACGTGCCATAATTCATGCTAATTAAGGCACACAGTAAATGTATGTAGTTTTGGTTCGACCCTGACTGTTATAAATGTTACAAGTATTGACATAAGAATAAGCTCAACGCGTTCTATAATAAAACATAGAACTCTGAATACTGGATAAGGAAAACTATTTAGTGATTTTTCAATAGGAATCAACCAGACTGAAATAGCCCTGCGTTAAGTTTCCACTTCCGTTGCCGTACACAAACTTTTGGAGGTGTCGACAGAGAAACAAAACAAAACAATCCAGGACAAATATGGACTGTACTGCACACTGAGCACCGAGAGAATGGTGAGATGTTGTCAACACTGGCATGCTTATGATTGTGTGTGTGTTTGTGTGTGTGTGTGTGTGTGTGTGTGTGTGTGTGTGTGTGTGTGTGTGTGTGTGTGTGTGTGTGTGTGTGTGTGTGTGTGTGTGTGTGTGTGTGTGTGTGTGTGTGTGTGTGTGTGTGTGTGTGTCTGAATGTGTCTGAATGTTTGTGTGTGGACAAAACGACCGGAAGGACTGAAGTAGTGCCTTCTCATGGGTTCTACTGCTAATTGAGGGGACAAAGAGTATCTGTGCGTAGCATTGGATTTCAGCAGGGTGTGGCTGGCGGATGTGTTTGTGTGTGTGCGTGTACGTGTGCGTGTGTCGGTGCACAGCATGTGTAACTGCCCTCTTTGCAAAATAAGCATTACCACTTACACACACACACACACACACACACACACACACACACACACACACACACACACACACACACACACACACACACACACACACACACACACACACACACACACACACACCCTCGTTACCTTCCTTTCCTCCGGGAATCATATTCCGAGTGCGGCAGAACGTTTTGTGTGACCACTAGCGAGCTTGGGGTCAGCCAGCCGTGTTTACACAAGAAATACAAGCACAACAACCACTAAAAACATTTGGGTCACAGTACTTGTCTCCGAAGAATCTCCTCCAGAACTCTGCGGCGTCGGCCTTGGTGATGCGGAAGGTGTCTCCCTGGAAGTGTCCCCCGGGGAAGATGGCTTTGATCTCCGCCAGCATGTGGCTGAAGATCAGGGACAGTTTGGTCAGGTTTCTCCTGCAGAACCACAGAAAAGACAACAAGAACCACACACAGAGCATGACCGTTAAATGAATGAGCTCTGGTGCTCTTCTCCAATGCTTTTAAAAAATAAAAATGAATGGATTTTATGTCATGCAAACATCGTTATGAAAAAAAGAAAAGAAAAGGAGAAAAATACATCAATAAGCCTAAGACCTGCAATGTCAAAATCACCCAAAAATGACAATCCTTTCCAACGAATCATTTCAAGTTGCATATCAACAATATCTTCCCCTATGTGTCAACAGTTGGTGCCAGACTTCAACGCCTGCTGTCAACATGAAGACACGAAGAAAAGTGTTTATAATATACAGTAAATATTTCAAAACGGCATTTTCCCCCTACCTAATAATCAAGGCAGAGGCAGGCTTTGATCTGTTTAGCCATACGTCTTGCTTGGCCTGGGGGTAGGAGAGGATTAGCATTGTTGCCGTTTAGACCCATACAGCATGGGACGTGTTATCTTACAGTATTATTCGCATACAGAGATGCAGAGCCCAATTCTTTGATCTTCAAGGGATTTAGCAAAGGATGTGCCCAGCATTAATTGTTTTGGCAGTTGTCTGCTTATTTCTTGATTTTTTTTTCACCGGGGTAGGAGAAGGGAATATTGTTGTATTCCCTCAACCCACTGCTTTGGGCGCTGGGATTTGTCGAGCTCCCAGAGATAAGAAAACAGGCAGCTAGACACACACAAACACGCGCGTGCACGCAGAGACTAACAGACAGACAGCGGAAGAGAGCGCACAAGCAAGGCAGACGGGGTGACTTTGCCCAAGGTGTGCATGAATGGAACAAAGGGAGAATACGGGCTGCGGGGTCCTGATAACCAGCTTTGGGAGGGCAGTGTATGTGCACACACACATGTGCACGGCGTACGACTCACACCTTGAGCACAACTTCGGACCGGCAACTTTTGGATTCTCGAATCCTTGAAATGCCGAAAAACAAAAAAACAAAGGAAGGGTGTTCGTCGGCAAGTAAAAAATAAAAAGTGTGTCTCAATCATGCAGAAAACTTTTAGCTCACTTGAACGCTACTTCCAGTCTAAATCACTCCGCATTTGGCTTGGAGGAATATAATCTGGAACATGTTGGAAGAACTTCGGAAATCACACACAAGGATACAAGTGTTGTGGATTGGGAAACAGCCAATTATGTTAATATTATCCTGTGTTGTGCCAGATCTCCACAGTAGGTCCTTAACCACATTCTGGCTATGGTATTTTAGCGTGTGCTAACGCGTTGGTTTGTTTGTAGTATCAGCATTATGCAGGGTATTCTGAAGTCTGTGTTATGCGTCTCCAACACTCATCAAATGTAGGACACGTCATCAAAAACCACAGAATTTAACTTTGACTTGTAACTTCTACAGCAGAATCCATGTTAATGTGGTGGTATTTGTCTATTGAACAAAAATGATGACAGAAGAACCCCTATTTGGCCAAAAGTCAGAATCCGACACAGTGAGTCAGAATCGGAGCACCAATGAGTCAGAATCCAAGAACAATGATAGCAAACAAACTGCAAAGAGTTTGGCAGACCGGACCATTTCGACGGCATCTCATCGCGGCCTGCAGAAGGAATTAAAATGTTTAAATTCAACCAGCAGAAAGATTTGCAACAGGTCATAGCTTTCGGCACATTTTAAATGAAAGTGCCAAGTTATGCATCGCCATGTTGTCCAAATGTCCCTGACAATCAGCAAGCGCTCGAGGCAGGCTCCTTATCCTTCTGCTCACCCAGCATTGATCTAGGATTTCACTTTACAACTCCGGCTTAATTGTGCATCAAATGCACTCTGGGAGAAAGCCGAAAGCTTTGGCAGTGAATCGCGAGGTGCATGGAATAGTAGCTTGTTGTAACAAAATCAGCCCAATAAAATATTTATAACGATATATAGGCTGCAACACTCAACCTTTAAAGGTCAGTGAGCAGTCAAAGCTGGAGGTGTCTCGTCAATCGGCTCCAGGACAAAGGAAGCAGGGGAGAGAGCTGCACAGACTGAGATTAGACAGCCCAAAATATCCTCAGATCCTAGCAAGGTGGCACCAGGAGATACCACCAATAAATGACATTTGTACAGGCAAATCTACCATCCGTGAGCAATACACTGCTCTGAACATTCCCTCAATTCTTAGTGACAGGCTTAACTGATTATAATGATAAATGAGATAATGAAGGCTATATTGAGTCAAATGAAAAATATTTCAATAAAAACGATAAAAGACAAATAAACGTAAAGAGCTGGTAAGTTGGCTGAAGGTGAAGGTTGCTGGGGGGGGGGGGGGGGGGTGGACGTGCCGGTAAGATAAGCATGGCATTTAATGAATAACAAAGCGTTATTGTTTATCGACAATAAAACCAATTAGCCTCCACAGTGAATCATGCCCTTCCAGTCATTCTCCAGTCACTTAATAGCGCTTTAATCAGTCTGGGGAATCCTGGCATTGTACTCTTACTACTGGGTCCAGCCCTGGTACCTGAACTGGGTCCAGCGCTCTCAGCACTTTCCCTTTAAAAAGAAGAGGGATGGCTTAGAGAGTAGATGAAGATGGTAACATAATGGACATTAGCTGAACGCAATCCAAGCAGAACAGACACTGAACACTCTCCTACCAATATGCAGGGGCAGGATGTTATGCATTACAACCTTTAATGAGCACAGCTCGGTAAAAGGAATCTATGAGTGTGAGGTAATCCACCTGTGCATAATTTCTGGAACAAACGAGCTGAAGTGAAACATCCCTTTTGATCAGCGAAACAGCAAGGTGTACCCGTCGGGTAGTTTGAGTTCAGGGCCCGTTTCAATAATGTGTTTTTTTACAGGGTTTGTCCCTCCTTGTACGGTGGGACAAGCCCTATCAACAACCATTAAGAGGTCTGTGTTTGCCGCTCTATCGAGTTCTAAAAGACCCGGCACTCAAGTAACCATTCATTAGTGCTCCTAATGCTGTGTGTGTCGATTAGCAAGGCCGGTGACAGCGAGCCTAACCATTATCTAGCTAATTTCTCCCAAAGTAATGTATACATGTCCTGAATCAAACCATCAGTGATCCACAGTCCACACGCATTATTCAACTGTTCCCTTTTTTGCTCAATTTGTCACTTCAATATTTTTAAACGGAAGGGAAGCAAAGCAAACTGAAATGACTGAATAGTCTGTTGATAGCAAGCAACACAATGATAGCATACGTGATTAGCATACGTGGCTCCATCGTGTTGCTACAGTGTTGCACTACCTTATTTCAAAGGGTGGTATAGCAAAGAGATAAAAATAAATATTGACATTAGACTACGTTAGACTACGTGGCGCTATGATGCCGCTACTGTGTTTACAACCCCTAGCATGGCTTAAATCGAGGTAGCAAACAGCAGCCACCACATAAGATCATGGAAAATAGCTGATGTGGTTTCATCATGTTTCAGCATGTTTGCTACCTTGCCTGAATGGCTTAGGAGACATCTTCAGGGGAAAATAAAAAGTTTTGATGAAGCTAAGCTCATTTACATATATATGTTTTATATATAAATCATTTTTTTATTTTTTATTTTGCCAAATGAGTTTTGCCATCCTCGTGTTGCTCTACCAGCAACAATCTCTAGAAAGATGCTAGCGTTTAGGGTAGAAATAGCGGGGCATGCACACGATACGGGAGCATCACTAAACATAACTGACAACACTGAATTTCCCTGGTAGACGTGAGCCTCAGCAGTTTTTTCTTATCGCTTGCTGGCTGATTCTGGGCCTGGGAGGATTAGATGGAATTTAGCGTTTCATTCCTCTTCCTTTTTTTTTTTAAAAAAGGCTTCGGGAGATAGCGGCAATGACCGGGCACTTTATGCTCTTCAATTCATTAGCCCCGAGAATAAGAGGGGGTGAGAGGTGAGAGGGGAGTTGCATAAAAGGTGTATTTGTGAGAGATAACGACACATCATGACATAATTGCAAGGAGGCGTGTAGCAGGAGAAGGAAGAGTGAGCGGCTGAGTACTCCACACTCCGGCAAGTGTATTTTAGATTGTTTTTTGAGGACCAATTATAACATCAATTATTCACACAGTTGCTCAAAGTGTGTTGTTGGCAAAAAAAGAGCTATTACCACGGCGACGCTGTCCATTAAGTCAGCGAAAGAGGAGAGAGAAGGCTCTTCAAATGCTATTCATTAGGTGACCAAATCGAGGAGCTGGGAGTCGGGACGTTCTAATACGCTAATACTAAAATATTAGAGGGATTAAAAAGCTAGAGTAGAAAGGTGGGGAGAAAGCAATGTGATGATATATGCACCATTCAGGCACAATGACGGTGATTACAATTCCACATTCAATGTCCAATATCAAACGATTTACAGTTAGGACATGAGCTCCAAAAGGAACGGTCACCCACACACGCCATGGGAGTTTTATACACATTTTTACATTGCAAATCAGAAGTTTACGAGTCTCACATTCATTGCACAGCAGGGTTTCGGCAAGGCACAGGTCAACAACAATGAATGACAAGAAGGAATAAAAAAGATACACCCAGTACACCCAGTACACCCTGATCCTACCCCTGTCCCACCTCTTCCCCTTCCCCAGCAGCCCTGGATACTGACCAATACTCTTTCACCTCCCCACTTCCTTCCACACTTCCTCCACAGATGGCTCCACTTACTGTAATGCTTTACTCATCTCACTGCCACTCCCTCAGCTTGTCCCCCAACGTCCCCATTCGTCCCCCGTACATGGGAAAGACTGCTTATGAGCGTCAGAGCAACTTCAAGGCATACTTGGGTAAACAAGAAGTGGGCTGAGCCTGTGGCAACACAAAAGCTAATTTGCTGTTTGTGAGCTCTGACCACTTTGTTAAACTATAGATGATATGATATGCGGCTGAGATCGTGGCCCCAGCAGCATATTTCACGTCAGCATTATTGAGTAAATTTAGAATTTCAAGCCTGACACATGGAATAAATGCTGATATGCCCAAATAAAACAATTACTTCCACAATCTCTGCAGTGTTTTACTTTTGCAGAACTATCTAAATGTTGTAGTGTACCCTTGTAAATCTATCAGTAAAAATGTAAAAAAGAATGGCTAAATATAAAAATAATAATACATTCATTATGAGATGATTCCAGTCGAACTTCTTTAGAAATATTATGAGTGAGGAAACAGCAGGGTATAATCCTATCATATCCTGTATTGTATCCATTTCCTGTTTAGTCATGCACCTCCATTAGCCAAATCTGTAAGAATTGCAACCACATCATATTACTGTCCTCCCACCTAGTACTATAGTGACTAAAGTGGAAACTCTAAATGCTTCATCTAATGGTTTCTCTGGCAGTAAGAAGCAGGTACAAGACAAACTTAGTCATTTCATAGCTATTGATTTCATTATACAGTATTATGAACAGAAATCGCATCTTCAGTATGTTTTCATTCTCCATCATACACAATACCCCCTTCACTACTTAATTATGCAGAATAATTCTCCAGAATTCTTGTTATGCTAAAACAATACGCCAAGATACTGAATTGAGGCTCAGCCCTAACTCTGAAGTGTATACTTCAATAGATCAAAAATAACTATAATTATTTACTATGCAGATACCAAGATTACAACATTAATTCAATACCAATAACTGATTCACTGATTACGGAGATGCATATAGACGGTATAACCATTTATTTTACACCAGATGCATAAGATACAAATATTTGTACTGAATATAATTAATACTTCATTTATATTACATGATCAGGGAAGTGGGCGTGGTAACCAATGAAATGCTGTTCTTGTGTAAAGAACAGTGCACTTCCACTTCAGCTGATATAGAGACAATTACTTTAGGATGCTGCTAAAGGCACACTTCTAATAATGCCTGGCTAGAAAACGCCCTGCAGGGCAAATCACTCCCCATATGCTCCACACATAGCATCCACACATCCCTGTAGACCGCAGATGGGCAGCTAAAGCCATCACCAAAAACATGTGGTAGGAAGCTAGAAACATAATCTTAATTCTCTCCTCAAAGACCTGCAGAATCTTTAAGCTATTAATACGGCTCAAAAGCAAACGGTTACTGCCCGAAATATACATGCATGCACACACACACACACACACACACACACACACACACACACACACACACACACACACACACACACACACACACACACACACACACACACACACACACACACACACACACACACACACACACACACACAATCACAGCTTTCTAAACCAAAGCACACCATCCATTGTAATAAACAGGAATGAAAGTGACCTGACTTTCCATAACATTTGAAACTATAGAGATGTATTTCAAATATACAGACCCTTTATTGGCAGAAGTCCTATTTAGCAACAAAACATGTCTACAGCTACCTTGTGGCCAATCACATTTCATTCAGTCAGTCGAGCCACTGCAGCAAGAGTTATTCAGGCCACAGCCCTATGATATGTCAATGTAATTTACTGCTGGTCTATGCCCGGCTCAACACTCTCTTAATCTCAAACGTAGAGACAAACGTCGCTAAACAAAGAATTATATGGTCAGTTTTTGTCACCTTACTGCCAATATGTTTGACGGATTAACAGGATTACATATGAATGCGAAGAAGGAAGGAGACATATTCTAAAATCAGCACAAAACCCCCATCCACTTACTCTCCCAGTAAGTGACGGGTTGCTTTGCTGATTCCTATTTGTGCCGAGTAAGGTCTAGGAGCCAAGCAAACACAGGGGTGGGGGAGGAAAATAAAAAGGTTCCAAAAAGGTACAAAAAATAAAAAGACTGAATCGAACTGAAACACACTCAGACCATGGTTCTGTTGAAGTTACCCACTCATATCGCCTCTCACATGTTAAACCACATAACTTACGGTTTTGCCAACGCAAGGGTGAAACACCGACACTTTTTAATGGCGATATTGACATTCAAACCGTCAATTTGAATTTTGCCGCAAGGGATGAGAATGAGTGATTCTCCGAGACGGTATCAGGTGTTCTGATCAGAGGGCGGCCTGCACTGGAGACCAGAAAGAAGGACGGTGAAGAAGTAGGGAGGTTTGTGAGGGGTGTCGGGGGGTACCAAGAATAGAACTAAGGATGTAGGATGGTCACACGTCGTGGAGCAGGGGCGAGAGCTCAGCCCTCGGGTATGGTGTCGGCAGGGAGGCGGGTGAAGGTTAGTCAAGCGTCGGTTAATCAAGCATGTGATATGGACGGGTGCCAGACAGGCTGCGACCGAGACAGCAGCGGGCCACATATGGGGTAGGCAGCCTCTCCGGGGCACACACACACCAGATGCTGCTCTGCCTGGCTGTTCCGGCTCCCCCTGAAAAAAAGTGGACAGGGAATTTGTTCTCCCCGTCGGCCCCCTGGGATCACCTTTTGTCAGGAGGAGGTTGTGTGTCACGCCATGCATTACGAGTCAAGTCTACCCCTCAAGGTTAAATAAAATCCTCCCCTTTATCTCTTTGTTAGTTAATCGCTGCCTTGACAGAGGGGCTGACCACTATTGATTATGCCTTTAAAGAAAGAGTCTCTAGAAATAGTAAAGGGCTGCAAGAAGAACTTACATTTTTGCTCTTCTGCACAAAAAAATACGCACATGCTCTTGGGTCATTTGTTTGTCAACCTCCCAACTTCAGTCGTTTTGACTCTGTGACAGAGTTTTTCCATGATAATTGGCATTTGGGTTAGTTACATGTGTAGTGAAACACACCTGTATGACGTGACAATATGTGAGGTGACGTCACAGATTGTATGATAATCATACAATGTGCTTGCTCAGACACGTTGGCTTGTCACACATTCTTTGAGTTGAATGACTCTCATACCTGAAGTTGTTTTTGTTTCACAGACTTAAAAAAATTAAAAACATTAATAAGTACAGAAAAAACAGCACAAGACGCTAATATACTCCATACCATTCGCCATTTTTTCTGAATGCTTCAAATTCAGAGAGGGCTTGCAAAACGAGGGAATGTATTTTGAGTTTGACTCTACGCCATACATGGCTGCGAAGAGTGGGCTGTCCACTGTTATGTGTCATAGGGTCCCGAGATGTCAAAAAGGCCTCTTGAAGAATGTGAGGATTCTTCTTCTGCCTCGGTTTAGGACTGGCTATTATACGTACAAAATCATCATGTCATGAAAAGACAAAAGTTTGTTTTCCATAGCGTAATGGGATGTGACAGTATTCGGTTTTGGCAAGCAAATAAATAATAAAAAGCCTTAAAAACAAATATAAATGATTTTGTCCCAATAGTGCCGCTCAATAGTCCCACATTTCTTCGCCACCCTCAGGCTTTAATCATCCATGTCCCCTTTCTCCTCAACAATAATAGACCAGACTAAACTATGAAGCTCATGGTTTAGTAAAAACAAGACATCCATGTTAACCATCCTTGGGTTGCATGCAAGACCCCCGGCAGAGGATGACAGTAATGTCATAACGATGCCAAATGTAATCATTGAACGTTATGAAACACCAAGTCAATAACAGCGATACGTCCATAATGTCTTTCAAACCACTTTAATCTAATAGCATTTGCCTTGACCAAAAATAATTAATGTTACTGAAGTCATTGTTAGCTTTTTACATTGTTTGATGTGAGCCAGCATTCACTTAAGAACATGAATTGCACAATTGTAATTTCTGGCTGAAAGTCGTATAAAGATACGTACCAAGCATAAGACAGGGCAGGTAAAAGCTTTTTCCTATCGTCAACTAAGAATAAGAAGCACACATGTATATAGAGTTCTTCCCTCTCCTTCTCCTTTAATGTGTGGCTTGGATGCAAGACTCAGTTGTTTACATTCTGGAGCGAGTGATTGGACTTTAAAGACTAAATAACGGCCCATAAATGTTGACTAAAGGGAGAGATATTTTAGCCGTGGTTAGAGAAAGGACATCAGACACTCACCGTTGGAGCGCAACCAACCACAAAATGTATACCAACAGGAAGTAAACTGTGCCAGAATCGGCCTTCACTGTGTACAAAGGGAATAAGAAAAAACTCTGAATTGAGCAATAAGAGAGAGAAAATCACTGGACACCGTCGGGCTAAATCAATAACTGTCTTCAATTGCTTTGCGTATTAGAGAGAAAAAAATACGTTTCCATCTCTTCAAATGCAGTCTTGATTTAAAGCAGTTCCTATTTATCCTCTCTGTCTTATTTCTCTTGCATCCGCTGTATCCGTCAATACTAACTGACCATAATGCAATTAAGCCATTGTCGAGAAGGAAATAGTGCAGCCTCAAAGCTCATTTCGTTGTTGTACCACAAATCAAATATCTTTAAAACATATTTTCCTGGCCGGCATCAGGAATGGCAAAGCTCATCTTTCAACAGCGTCAGCAACTCTCACATCCAGCGATCGAATGCATGGCCCAGGAAATTGCTGAAATGTGACATTTGTATGTGAATGCCCATTTTTTGCATAATTCTCTTTGCGAGGAGGTGCAGTGTGGAGAAACGGAGGCTTAGCAGAAGCCCTCGGCAGAGGAGAGAAAAAGAGAGTCCTAAAGCTCTACTCTTATTCTACGTTCCCCTTTTCCACCTCCACCTGGCAGGCGTTTCAGTGTGTTTAGGGCTGTTTGCCCATCTGGAGCCATCCCAAGGCCTGACAAGAGGTGACAAGAGGAGGGACCCCCTCATCCCCCTTAAACACACACACACACACACACGCACACGCACACGCACACACACACACACACACACACACACACACACACAAAAGACCCCCCCCCCCACCAAAACTGCTCACAGCTTGATAGGCCCCATAGAGAGCCAAGGGACCATTCCATTACCCCAACTAGGTAAGCCAACCTTTCATCTTGTATCATCATCATTACCCTCACAAGGCCTCCGTTTGCCCCTGTCAATTTTATCATAAAAAAACACATAGATATCAGATAATATTGTTTGATACGTTCTATTATCACTGAAAACCAAAAAAGAAAGAAAAACACACCTTTTCTAAAAGCCAAGTTTAGACTTCATGGCCATAAAACAATGATAGTTAGTCCATTTCACTCCGCCAAAGGAATTACACTTAAAAAGAATGCAATTATACAGAAATGTCTTTCAGCCTCGTTGGGCTCTGAGTAATGAAAGAAGCCAATCATCAACGGCACTTCCTGTCTGTTGTATTATCCTAAAAGGCCTGCATCTGCCCGCTCCAAGGACACAACAGTACAACACATCCTGTACGTCGGAGCGCTTGCACACAAACAAACACAACGAGGACGTGACGAGAAAGCAGGTTTTAGGGAGAGACCGTTAATAAAGACAGGAGCTTTAATTCAGGTGAGTGAGTGTCTGTAAGCATTTTAACTCAATTGGTTCTTCTTGCTTCTTGGGCCGGACATGTCTCACAGTGCCCTTATTATAATTATCATCATCATCATCATCATCATCATCATCGGGTAATGGTGCATCCTATTTTCTAATGTTATCTTACATGACAGGATGAAGGCCACCAACCTTGCACCTCACACACATGTTGATAGGAAAATGTAAATAAAATAACAACTTTAGACAAAAAAAGGGCTGCCCTTTTAGTTGTACTCAAGTCTATAGCATGTTACTCTACCTGTCCTGTGACTGCTCCTCGTACATCCTCTCCTTCCCCTCTTTGAAGAGTCTGATGGCCCGCTTGGACTTCTTTATGAGGCTATCGATGTAGATTTTAAAGTACTCATTCTCGCTGAGCTGGGACAGTTTCTGGTGCTCCTCATATTTGCATAAAATGAGCCGCAGGTGCTGGTACGCGTCGGGTAGGATATCCAGAATGTACGGGGGACTGTTTTTCAACTGGAGTCTGGGGTTTTGGCACAGCCGGACCTGTGAAGAAATGATATCAATTAGTCTGAGCTGTTTTAATCTGAATCAGCAGAGATCAGTCAAAGGAGTTATGAAGTAAGCATTTTTGTATATTCATCGATGTTCATGCCAAGGATGGCAGACTTAATTATAAATGGGTTATAACGCCTAAGCATACTCTTTGTTATTAGATGTTATATGAAATCGACACACTGTTTGCTATACACGTGGACTTATTTACACAAAACCTGGTGATGCACTTCACATATTACACAAATCGTAAAATGTTATGACAGTAGTTCATAGCAAACACAGGTTACATCCTGCTGCAGCGGCTGAGAAATAAAACATATTTTTGGCGGCACAGAGTGAAAAGTTAACCACGTAAAAGGACCGAAAGTTAATGTGTTAGTGTGTGTGTGCGTGTGTGTTTGTATTTTGTGTGTGTGTGTGTGTGTGTGTGTGTGTGTGTGTGTGTGTGTGTGTGTGTGTGTGTGTGTGTGTGTGTGTGTGTGTGTGTGTGTGTGTGTGTGCGTGTGTGTACAGCTACAGGTTTCAGTTATTTTCCATTACATAATATTTTACCTAGGCTTCTTCCATGACATACACTCTTACCGACCTCATGTTGAATACAAATTGACCAATGTAATCTAAAGCTTATGTGCATTCAATTGATAACCGGAAATTTCCCCTTACACAGGAACTCCCCAGCAAGGTTGCTGGATTGTACTGGCAGGAGGGTCTACACACAAAACGAATACATGCCAGCTGTAATACATGCTATTACGTACGACTTTATCCATGAGTTTCCATGTTTTTTCCACGGTCCGCCGGTCGGCAGCAGCTTGTTTTGGAGGTCCCACAGCATCCTGAATGGCATCAATGATGCCTAAAATCCGACCCTTGCTTCGGTTCGGTCCGCGTCCTCCCGGGTTTCGGCCGCTCAGAGCAGTTGCCATTTCCTGTAAACTAAGATGGACAGAAGTAAGGGGAAAGTTGTTGTGTGACGTTAGTTACCTGTGATGGCAATTGAAGGAAATACATTGAATGCATCGAAGGTACACAACTAGTGAACATTAATCAATTAAGAAAGTAAAAATATTGTGGACTTGAATATAAAATTAACGCTCTGGGGGGTTTAAACCGAAGTAACGGCAGCAAAGTGTTGTCACTTGTGTTATGTCATTTTCCTACACTTTTTCATCGGTTGATTTCACATGAAAACAAAAAAGGTAACGGGATGGATTTTGCAATCCATGTATTTATAACCATTTATTATCTCATAGATTGCTTACTGTCAGGTTACTAACTAGTAACTATAATAGCTTGTAACTACTAATAGACAACAGTGATTATGGACGCTGTGCGTCCGTCTGCGTGATGAGTCAAACCAAAACATCTCTCAGGCGAGATCACACAAACATGGTTTGAGTCCGAATCGCCGCTAATACAGCGCGGGTTTTAAAGACATCAAAAAGACTCACCACAATGTTACACAGAACTTACCTCATCTTTACGAACACATGGACTTATGCATCGCTAAATCGAGTTCTTAGCTTGGAGGAAAAACAGGCATGTCCCAACTTAGAGCGAACGCCACCAAAACAGTGAACGTCAATAAAACCCTGCTCAACTCGGTCAACATCCAGCACGGAGCGTCAAAGGGGAAAGTATCCGTTTTCTTAACTCAGTGTAAGCCGTCCACCTTTTGAAACGTCTTGAAATGTTAATCCACAACAGTTTCGTTTGAGTTTTACAAATACATGACGAGCCTGAAGCCCCTAATGTGCTCTATTCGGTCGTACTACCCAGCCTACAGACTTGACAGTGGAGAATCCCAGCGGTGGGCGGAGTGACAATAGGCTTGCATATGAAGCAAAATTTTCCATGAACCTATCAGAAAAATGACGGACTGGAGCGCGCACCAATCGGCGACGGGCTGTGGGACGAGGGCGCTAAACGACTGGTGAGCGAAGGGCCGCTCCCAAATAAATCGATAAGTCCACTTCTCTTCGCCCCACTCACTTTCTGTGCTGCCGCTGCTGCTGTTGGAAACATGAGCAACGCTCTTCCGGAAATGACACAGGACGCGGAGTGAGCGTTGAAATATGCATGCCGCAAACATTGGCCGTGCATCATCGTTATTCTGAACTATTCTCACGAGAAAAGGTCGAGCACATTCTTCGTCTTATTTCTCACACAAACACGGACAGTATATTTTGTCAGAAACCAATAAGACAAGAACGCAAGCGCGCAAACACGTGCGCACGCGAACACACACACACACACACACACACACACACACACACACACACACACACACACACACACACACACACACACACACACACACACACACACAAACACACCTGTGACGCATAATTCTCACATTCGTTGAACAAAAACATAAATATGTGCATATTTGTGTTATTGTGTATGTTGAAACGTCTATTAAACAAAGGCCGTTTAAAGTACACGTGTCACTTATGAAAACCAAGCCAAAGGTCTATATGCAGTTGTTATTTTTATCTTACAACTAGGTCTATGTCACAATTCATGTATAAGCCGTCTTTGTGTAATGTCACTTATGCGAGGGAGCCTACGGGCCGGTTTAAAGACAAAACTTGGTTGACCGGGTTTCATGTAGGCCTATTTCCCCCAAGGTTTTCATGTTTTCTTTTTGTAGGCCTTAGGTAGGCTATATTCTCCATGAAGATGGCAAAGTTGTACAACGTGGTGTGGTTGGATGTGCTTGCGCCGTGACCTTTTGTTTTTGCCATAGGTTCTTCGCCAACATTCCTAACGTTTCCAATGCTGTGAGTTTGAATGACGGTGTCCTATGAAACCAGACTGGGACGACCCGCTGCTACTGACCAGTAGAGGGAGTCCAACGCATAACAGCAGTCTGCTTAACTCCACTTAATACAAAAAAAACAACACACGGACCATTGTCCTATTCTGCATCGAAAGCATTAGCGCCTTCGATGAGAGGTGTTTGGCCTCTATTATGATACTTGCTTACCTCTATTCGTTTTTGCTGGACTTGATTTATGAAGGGGACAAATTAATTATCCTGTTAGTAGAGGCCATACCGTGCACACATAGCAGCCTCACCTGAAATGAGACTTCCATCTTAACCATACACTGTATAAAATGTATGTATAATGTATACATTTACTGTAAGAGTTTAAAAAGACACCACATGTATTCATGACAGCAAAAGGTAGTGCCTGCATCACCATTTTCACTGTTGGTTATTCAAACTTGTGTGACTGCTAGAAAACAGTATAAAAACCCCACTGATAACACATTTGTTGTAGCAATTTAAAGGATGTTTTACGAAAATATGGTCTCAGATTGTGAGTATTTGCCCTAGTTCAGGATGGATCATATAGACAATTAGGTAATCAATGTATAAGGGAACAACCTATTGGTGTGCTGCTCTGTCTTCACCGTGTTTCGTGTGGCAGGGGCTTTGGGTTGGCGACAGTGCCTGTATGTGTGTGATTATTCAAAATGAACACGATACAATCAACCGATTGGGCGTGCAGCACAGTGTGATCACGTGTGAGATCATGCATGAATGTGTCTCCCTCGATAGGTGCATTGAGTGTGTGAGTACGTGCGCCACAGCGCCTGTGCACGTGTGATTATTCACAGGGCCGTGGGAGGTCCAGGGACACCAAGCCAGAGACGCACCCCTGTCACCCTTATCACAGAAGGTCAGGTTTAGATAAAAACAAATGGCGAAAAAATAAAAACGCCACCACTTCTTTCTAAGCTGTCGTCCAATCATGTTGAATAACACTCGTTGTCATGTGGGTTTTTTGGGGAAGAAAACAGGGTGGAGCTAAAGAGATAGCTTATTTTTTTAGGGGGTGATATTGTTTTTTATCTCTGTTGGGAGTACTGAGTCAAGCGTTACACTGAGAACTCAAGTCAACACTGTGAACTTGGATAATTATTAAATAGATCATTATTTGAACTGTATGTCTTTGAGCAGTTGGAACTGAAAATCATCAGAGGTGAGAGAAGTGCAATTTAACTTTTGACATGTTTTTTTTGCTTTTAAAAAACTTAAAATGAGGGGCGTAATACATAGAACACGAACCTAAAGAGTTTTAGAAAATCTTTCTTTACATATATTTTTTTATTTTTTTCATGAATTGAAATTATTTATGTTCAATTATTTATAAATTATTTAGAATGTTTCCTCTTTGATATGTTTTGCAGGGGTCTTAACATCCATTTCACCATTAAAACATGGCGAAACATCAATACAACGGTAAACTATATTAAAAAAGCAAAAGCTAAATATGGTGGATATATTATTTTTTAATTCATAAAACCAACAATGTGTTTTCCAGTGGGCACATTCCTGCAAGGAATCAGCGACAAACTCCTTGCTGGGGTAAGATCAGCTGAAGCCATTGTTGAGGCTTCCATTGCACAGCAGCTGATATCATCCGAGGAGGACCTGATTTCTATCAACGAAGCTCATACCCCGCAAGATCAGCTGAGGGCGCTGTTTCACGCTATGGAAAGGGGGACATCTGAAGCCAAAGATGCCTTCTACCAAATACTAGCGCTGAAAGAGCCTGAGCTTGTAGGAATTTCAGGTGAGTTTTCTTTTTGGTTTATATAAAATAAATCGAGGAATATCTGTGTTTTAACGGCCAAGACAATAGAATAGGATGCATATTTCAAGGCCATCAACTGACCCTGCATTCTTTTTTGAACATTTGTGCGTGGTATGCCGATTGCCAGAAAATAAATCCTAAATTGTAATATTTAAATACGGTTCAAATTATTATTTGTTGTTCTACCATCTTTGAGTCTATATTTTTTTAATGCAAACATTTTATTATCCCTGTGTGATGGTAATGTTGGGAATAAAATGATTGGAACAACAAGTTACTATGAGGCTAAAGCTTAAAGCAATTGATCATGTATTACTTCCATTTAAAGAGCAAAGACAAGTAAACTCCAAGATGACCCAAACCGAGCAGAGTAACTCCTTGGAAAATCCTGAACAATTGGAAGAAAAAGTAGTCGACTTTGACCCGCAAAGCAAGACGTACTATCTAAGAAAACAAAAACAAGAGACACTGCAAGCTATCAAAGAAATTGAAATACTTTTCGAGTATACTAAATCAGAAAAGGCTGAAATTGTCCAGATGAAGGCAAGAAATGAAGACCAACAATCATCAATTGTTCAACTTAAAGCAGAAAAACAACAGCAGAATTTATTGATAATGAGTTTAGAAGTTAAGCTAGGCGGTGCTATTCAGAAACTGCAGGAGACCAAGGAAGATATAAGGAATGAAAAAGAGCTAATTGAAAAAGTCTGGGCTGATGTCAAAACAGAAAGAGAACTTATAGACTGCAGGCGAAATGAGTTCATGAATGAGCGAGAAATATTCAAAGCACTGATCATGCATGATAAGCCAATAAGGCACACAGAACCGACAAAAACAAATAAACAACTGCAAGATGCATTCATAAAGATTCAGGCTGACATCCAGTGTCACATTCAGGAAAACAAGAGAAGAGTAGGTGAAGCGAAGCAAGTGGAAGGACAAATGCAAAAATATATTGCTGAAATAAAACACAACTTCAGGACGGCAAAGTATGAAATTGCATTTCTAAGGAAGCAAATGAAGCGGATGCGACTTCAAATAAGCACAAACATCGGAGAGACAGAGAAACGCAAGAACAAGATGGATCACTCGCACACTGCCAGACTGCCTGACGACAATGAGCCGTATGAGAAGATGAAGAATGAACTGAACCGAGTGAAGGCAGCAGTGGAAAGACTTTGGCTTGAATTGGAAGGGCAGGAAGTCTCCGCAGAGACTAGAACCCCGGGGCCCGCAGAACACCAACTGACAGCCGTGATGAGACCAAGGTCACAACATATTACAGATGATGTAGAGAGGCAAACTGTAGCCCCCCGAGATCGGATGACGGCAGCGATACATGAAATGAATGAGGACCGAGTGAAAACTGAAATAATGGCCCAGAGAGATGACATAGAAAGAGATAGGCAGTTTGTGAAGACAGAGATGGACGCAGTGAAAAAGATGAAGGAGAACATTCAAAGGCAGCAGCTGGAGCTTGATGAAAAGTTGGAAAAGACAAGAAGACCGATACGAGAGAGGGAAGTCTTGAACACTGAGATTGACACAAAGAAAAGTAACCTGGAGAAAAGTATGAGGCGCACCATGATGAAACAGCAAGATGCTGACAAGAGAAGGGAAACTGTACCGCAAGTAGAAGAAGACATGGAAGAGAAAGAGAGGTCAAAGAAGGACGATGCAAGTAAATTTGCTACGGATACAGAGAATGCGGGGGCAGGTGAAGGGATCAGAGTGAACGCAAAAATCCAAAGGTTGGTTCATAAAGTGCAAGCGATCAGAGATGTGTTAAAGACGGTGACACAGACACCCAAGCAAGGGAGAACCAATATGCAACAGGACGAAAGCCAAACCAAGTGGACAAATTACAGAGCGCAGAAACAAAGACGTGAGCTTGACCAAAGATTGGAGAAGATTGCTCAGGAAAGGGATGCCCTGGAGGTGATGAAGATGAAAATGCAGCTGGAGAAGGAGGAACAGAAGACTAAGGAGTCTGGTTCTAACATGGGCGTAGATGAGATGAAAGGGGACATGCAGAGTACGAGTGCAGGGATTGACCACACCCCCATGGAGGCTACAAAAAAAAGTATTCTCCCTGATCAACCAACTGCACGGGAAAAGGCAACACAAACCTTTCTTGATGTCAGTCAACGAAGTGAAGAAGAACAAACGTTTGGTAAGTATTCAACAATTGAAAAGGAAAGCCTGGGAATTCAACCATCAAGGGTGGTTACACAGGATAAGCAGGATATGGATTCACCTGAACACAGCTCAAAAGCTGGATTTCAGGATAAAACGGAACAAAAAAGGACTGTGAGGGATAGGACGGAAACCGAAAGCTATGTCTCAAAACTCGGAGAGGAAGAGGAGATAGTGAAAGGGGCTATGGACAACTTAAAACAAAACCACAAAGAGATGGAAAGACTGATTGAGGATATAAGCAACCTTTATCTGCAAGGGGCTGTCAATGGGTCAGACAATAGGGACGTAGGAAATCACGGTGATAGATCAATCGGGCAGATCAAACAGACAGTACAGTACAGAGTACGTTTACAGGTTAACAGACAGAGTTATGAAGAAGAGAATGTTGAATATGAAATGCCAGTGGCGTCTTTAACAACTGAACACCAAACAAAACCAGCAAATTTGATAGAACGTGAATCAGAGGGGCCACCGGCGTTAGGAAATGCCAGGATACAAACCTTGATTCGGGAGATTAACAGAATACAAGAATCATTAGAACAAATATCATTGAAAGAAACTGAAGAAAGCTGCATTGACATGGCTCCTACGGAGGTCCGCGGGAACGCTGAGGGATCAGTGCTGCAGCTGTTGCAACAAATCAGAGATGTCCTAAACAAAGTTAAAGATGCGATGGATCAAAGTGAAATGTATCTGAGCAAAGAGAGGACTGACATGAAATGGATTCAAATGATGATTAGGAAACAGCAGAGAGAACTTGACCAGCGACGAGAGAAAACTCTCAGAGAGAGGGATGAATTGGACATTTTAAAAATGAAACTACATCAGAAGAAGGTGCAGGTGGACCAGCAGATCGAGAACATATCCAAAGTAAAACATAAAATTGAACGTATGGTTTCACATTTTAAGACTAAGTTAGAGGAATACCAAGTAAAACAGACACAACGCAAGGGTTTGAACTGCAAGATTGAGGCAGAGAAACAAAGCTTAGAAAGTGTCATTGATATGATTTGCCAGAAAACCGTTGAGCTTCAGAAAGTCAATAGAGAAATCAGTCAGCAAAGGGTAGACATGGACTCCAATATCGATAGAGATGAGGCATATCTAGCACAGGTTAAACTACACAGACAGGAAAGAGAAGTGGTAAATGATAGGAGGCAATTTCAAGAAAGAGACATGGAGAAAGAAGAGCAAGATATTTTAGAACTTGTATCCAAAGAAGAAACAAATGAGAAAACTGAGTTCAGTGCCAATTTAGACCAAGGACAAAGAGAAATTAAAGAAATGGCGGAACTTCAAGGCCAACTCAAACAGAAGATGGAGACTGAGTCTGCTCTGGACGAACAAAAGGAGGACCTTCAAATATTAAGGGCTTGTCTCAGAACTGAAAGACAGGAAATGGAGATGTTGAAACATCAGGTTGAGTCCGAGAGAGAGAGACTGATAAAGGAAAGACAAAAGCTGTATACAGAAATAAACAAAGCAAGGGATGGTATTGAAAAACAAACCCACGAACTTGACGATAAAATGCGACACATCAAGAGAGAGACAAGGGAGATTGAGCTACTGAAGGCAGAGTTGGTAACAAAAAGAAAAGAAAATGA
This sequence comes from Gadus chalcogrammus, assembly GCF_026213295.1. Taxonomy (NCBI): domain Eukaryota; kingdom Metazoa; phylum Chordata; class Actinopteri; order Gadiformes; family Gadidae; genus Gadus; species Gadus chalcogrammus. The sequence goes on from NC_079418.1 coordinate 23,073,799, forward strand.
TAGGTCATCTAAGAGGGAAATACGAAAAAGAGAGGAAGTTGGAATGCGGTTGGTTGAAATTA
>NC_079418.1:23073960-23101460 GCF_026213295.1 Gadus chalcogrammus
AACACAAATATGAAAGAGGCAATAAAAGAGTTGGTTGAAAAGACACATCAAGACATTACAATGAAGATGCAATTCATAGAGCAGAAGATTCTGGATGCACAAAATCAGACAACTAACTTGGAAATTCAGCAAAAAGAAATGGAAGAGCAGAAATTGGAGATTGACACACACTTTGAACAAATACAAAGACACAGAGAAGATCTGATCAATATGAAATCGGACATGATGGTACAAAAACAAGAAATGCAAAAGAATTGGAACGAGGAGCTGCTACTGGAGAAACAAGATCTCAATACGGAAAAGGAAGCAGTAGACAGGCAAAGCAAATATCTGGACACAGTTAAAGAAACAATCAACAAAGACAACCTTGACTTGGATATCATGAGGTCTGAAATCCAGAAAGAAACAGAGGCACTGGAAAGAGAGAAAGAAAAGATCCGGGAACAAACTGAGATACTAGAAAGAGATCAATCTTTTGTGAGAGTAGAAAAAGAAAGACTTGAAATGGCAAAGGCGGAACTCCAAGAAAAGCAAGACAAAGTTCATGGTCTACAGAGCGATTTGAACAGTGACAGAGAAAAGATGGACCATTTACTTCTTGAAGGCCAAAAGAAAATCCAAGAACTTCATAAAGAGATACAACACATGGCCCAAAAACAGAAACAACAAGAGCTTCTAGACAGTGACCTGAAACGATTGACTGATGATCTCCAAATTGGGCAGGAAAATCTAATAAAACAACAGGAGGAAGTTCAACGTTTTAAGAGTGATGTCATGAATAAGAAGGAGGAGCTTAAAGTGATCATGGAAAGAATCTTTGAAGAGACAGCACAGCTTGAACAAGAGAAGCTTGATATTCATGAAGAGCGAAGAAAGGCCTTGGACGAAAGGACGATGCTAGAAAGAGATTTGTCGGAAGTAAGGATGAGAGAAGAAGAGGCCATGCAAACGATAAGACACAACACAAATATGAAAGAGGCAATAAAAGAGTTGGTTGAAAAGACACATCAAGACATTACAATGAAGAGGCAATTAATAGAGCAGAAGATTCTGGATGCACAAAATCTGACAACTATCTTGGAAATTCAGAAAAAAGAAATTGAACAGCAGAAATTGGAGATTGACACACACTTTGAAACAGATACAAAGACACAGAGAAGATCTGATCAATATGAAATCGGACATGATGGTACAAAAACAAGAAATGCAAAAGAATTGGAACGAGGAGCTGCTACTGGAGAAACAAGATCTCAAATACGGAAAAGGAAGCAGTAGACAGGCAAAGCAAATATCTGGACACAGTTAAAGAAAAAATCAACAAAGACAACCTTGATTTGGATATCATGAGGTCTGAAATCCAGAAAGATACAGAGGCACAGGAGAGAGATCAATCTTATATGAAAGCCGGAAAAGAAAGAGAGAACCTGAATACACTATCCTTAAAACTCAAAGAGCTGATAATTATATTACAATGTACAGTAAGAAAACATGAGGAAATCAAAATTAAACAACAAGAATGTAATGATAAATGGAAAACTATGCTGAATTCTTATTTGCATCTTGACAAAATTAAGATAGATTTGAAAGCTCAATATGACGTTGTCGCAAAACTTCTGTGGGATGTTAAGAGAAACAAGGGAAAAATTGAACATATCTCTGTTCAAACCCAGACTAACTTTCCTCAAGAGCAGATCAAACAAAAAGGCCCCGAAATTCCCCAAAGTGCTGCCGACGAGAGCTTTAAAAGAATAATAAATGAGGATCCCATACAACACAATGATAACGATGACCACCAAGAGAACGCCACAACAGCTGAAAACATTTCTACAAAAGATGTCCATGTCTCTAACCAAGATAAATTGCGGAAGATGTGGAAAGAGACAAGAATGGAACGGAGGGAGATCGACCACATGAAGAGCAGAGGTACCAAGATGAGAAAGAACCTGGAGCAGAAGCTGCAGACCCTTCGCGACATAGTCAAGAGGCCTCACTTGCAAAGAGAGGACAAAGAGCCCTCGCAGACAACGAGCATAGATTCGCAAGAGGAAGACCGAATCCACCAGCAGCCAAGCAACCGAAAGATGCTAGCTGACAAATACAGAGAGCTTGAGCAACTTAGAGCACAGCTGCTTGGAAAGCTTGAGAAACTGAAAGGAAGCAGATTCCGAAGATGGACTAACGATAGAGCCATGCAGACAGGGCCAGATCCCCACAGAGAGGTACAGCCACAGGGTGGGACAGTAAACGAACAAGAGCCTCAGGCTGGAAGGGGCTCAACAGGACTTCTGAGTCGACTTCAACGGTACTGCTGCCACAGCTGCTGCTGCTGTCCTGAGTGCTGTGGACACTCGTCCAAGGACGAGGCATCCCAAGATTAGGCGTAGAAGGTCTGCCATAAACAGAAAGGATGTTTCCATGTGCTTGTTATGCTTTACCTAACAGTGCTTTTGTTTGGCTTTTATTCTGTTTTGTTGTATACAGATTGTTGTATTGATGCATTACATATCTTTAGTATATATTTAAAGAGTGTGTACTAATATAACAGAGACAGTTAATTTAATCTGACTTGTTGATTGATTGTTGTAGCTATTATCAAAAAGGAAGCGAAGAGTGGTGTTTTTGGGGACTTTTTGATCACATTCATATATTAGTATTAACCTAGTAATGTTCAAAATGTTATTTTACATTCAAACTTTCATTATTATTGTTTGCTTTACATATACATCATATACATATACAAACAATACATACAACTCAATTTATTTTATTTGTCACAATTCTACTGGACAATCTTGAGTAAAATTGCAAGTCATTAAAATAGTTTTATTAATTGAAAATAATTATGTGCGATTGCTTTAAAAAATATGGTAGTATGTCTGTATATGTGGTAGTAGCCAAGAGTAAAGCCAGTAAAGGCTTACTATTGCTGTAGAGATGCCATTAATGAAAAAAAGAGAATAAAATAAAAAATATATAATCATTTCAATGGAGTTTTTATTTATCTGCTTTTGTGTGCAAATGGAATCAGTTTACCAAAACTACGCCTCAAAACTAGGAATAAAACTGCATGATATCGAGAGCAGAGCTATTTTTTAATTTAAGGTCAGACAGGGAACATCTTTAACATCAGGGTTAGTGTTAGGTATGTTCACCGGGATGGGATGGAAGTAGTGGACACTTTACAGGACTCGGGACCAAAGCAAAATATGCTTTCATTTGCATATCTCTGAATACGCTTTCAAAATCGTCAAACACATTCATCACATGACGTGTCCACAGAAACAGTTTTATTGAAGGAAAGACAATCCCAGCACCCTTGTCTTGTGGAAATATATGGAGAACGGTGAGAGATAATGTAAATCCAATAGCACTGCAAACGTAGACTATGACCTTAATCCAAAATCAATGTTCTAAAAGCTAATGTCTCCTTGTGTTTTACAGACCATGTGCTTACACAGACGATATTGTACACTTACAGGTATCGAAAAAAACCAAATCCCCTCAACAACTTCGGGGAAGTTCTCCTCGATTGCAAAGCCAAAGTCTAATAAAATGTAGTAGGTGTTTCTATGAAACAAAAGAAGAGTAACTCAATTGCCCTGATAATGTGCAGACGGTATCATATATTACCTATTAACAGGCTATACTAGACTGAACTACGGTTAATCTCAAGAGGCAAACATTAATCGGCTGTGTTCAGTGTAGAACACAAGACATTCAACCACTTTTCCTCGCTGAGGGTTATTTTCAACGCACCACAATAACCACATATATAGCATAATATAGCAGAAATGTACAACAAACACAAGAAATGTTTTGACCACTGACACATGATTGAGTCGTGTTTGATTTGGTTTCCATAAACGTATATAAATCTTTGAAATGTTTGCGATGAATTTGTAGATTTAATTGCCGATATCCTGTCATTTAAATGTAAAATTCTCATATCATGCAAAATGTAAACAACCTCAGTCCTGCAAATCTATATCACCACTTGTAAAATCTAACAAAAAAAAATGATCACAATGGCTTTTACCCTCTAACACCAATCTGTCTCACAAGCTGATAAATGGGAGCAAGAACCCAAGATCCAAATCCTATTTTTTGGATTGCTTGCGTTTACACACACAGGGTATGGTATGGTACAGATGTGGGAGTCAGAATAGATAGTTGTGTAAGGTGAAGCTCTCTGGAGTCATTGACGGATCGGTCACATCCCTATCCATGGACAGGGAGCCCGCTAGACTGTTCACCTGCTCCATCCTCTCTGCCTCCGGAGACAGGCCGAAGAAGGGGGACAGTGAAGAAACCCCTTTGTGAGCGCCCTGCGGGGACATGGGTTCCTGATGCAGCGTACCGTCCTTCAGCCTTCCCTGCTCGTCGGCCTCGTCTGCCTCTTTGCGCTCGTCTGCCTCTTTGCTCTCGCCTTTAGCAGCCTCGCCTCTCCTCACGCTCTGTCTCCGGCGGCCGCCGCCGGCTTTGACCTGGGCGCCTGAGACTAGCCCTGGGTAGGCGCCAGATCGGGCCATGGCCTGTAGTAGATGCTGGAGGCCGTTGGAGCCGTCGTTGGCAACCTGCTGGCCGGCCAGTGCCGCCTGACACAGCAGCTGAGTGTGCAGGCGCAGCTGGGCGATGTCCCGCTCGGTGGCGTCGCTCTGCCTCTGCAGCTCCTTTGTGCGCAGGGTGATGGCCAGCAGCCCCGACTGGCTCAGGATCTCCGCCGTGTGGAGGAACCGCCGCTGGCGCACTGAAGAGCACTCGGACGGCGCGTCTAAGAGCTGGCCTGCTGCATCTGCAGCCACCGCCACCGCCGCCGCCGCCACCAACACCGCAGACCCGGCCCTCCCCTGCCTCGGGCGGAAGGGGCTGTGGCTGACTGAGGACGAGGAGTAGGAGGTGGGGTAGGAGGACGACGAGGAGGAGCACGAGGAGGAAGGCGAGTGTGAAGAGGAGGAGTGTGAGGAGGGCAGGGAGGCCGTCTGGGAGCTGGAGACGGACGGCGATCCCAAGGCGTCGTAGCTATGGTGGGAGCAGCGATTGGGCTTGGTGCGGTTGGCGGGGGGCGGGTGGGCGGGGGGCTCGGAGCCGCGTCGGACCTTGTGCTGCGAGGGATGGAGATCTCGGTGGCGGCCATGCCGGTGGTGGTGTGAGGACAGATGTCTGGTTGTGGTTGAAACGCTCTCCTTCTTCAACTCGTCCTCCGTGCACACCCTCTTGCAGTGGCTCTGATCCTCCCCACCGACCCCACCTCCCCCGCCCTCCTGGCCGGCGGCTGGGGCTCCGGCTGACTTCCCCTGCGCATGGCCTTCCTTCCTGGGGTGCGGAATGGGGAGGTAAGAGTTCTTGGTGGAGCTGTGGTGGTTCTTGCCACTGGTTCGGCTGGTGCAGCCTTTCTTGTTGGCTTTGCTCAGGTTTTCTACCGGCGCAAGGTAGGTGGTCAGGGTGGAGGAGGAGGGGGCAGTGACGGCTGGCTGTTGGATTTCCAGGAGCAGGGAGGGCCCCTGGGGGCCTGAGATGCTATGCCAGCCTCCTGCCCATGATGCTAGCTGTCGATGCAGCATCTGCTCCTGCCTGGACTGTAGGTTGTCAAGAGGGGTTTGGTTTTTTGTTTGTTTATTGTTTGTTGGTAAGGGACACACAGCATGAAGGGATCAGGAAAGAAAAAGGGAACAATGAATACAAAGAAGGTTAAAGTAAGTTAATTTGCTTGTTATGATAAGTTAATTTGCTTGATGCTGATTAAATTAAAACATTCCAGCATTTGCAACCTGGAAATAATCTGAAACCTATTCTCAGATCATTTTGGGTCGAAGATTGAGCGAGAATGCCGCAGGTGTAATTCACGAATACGGGCTGCACTGTAATCCTTTGGGGCAGTCGCGCCCCGTCAACGGACAGCTCCAAGGGAGGTTTCACAACAGTTCTGTTGTTGCAGGAAAAGAACAGTGAGTGAGGGAGAGCTAGAGATAGGATACTTGTTTTGGAATACAGAAAACTTAAGTTTGGCATTATCGAAAAGAGAGAAATAAAGAAATAAATTGATTTTTCTGCAGGGATCTGTTCCATAATGTTAGAATGTAACCTGAGCCTGTCAGTGACAAAACTAGAACTTTAAGAGGACATATATTGACTGGGTGCTTCTGCCCCAAAGGATTATGTGTCAGTTCGTTTTTTTGGCTGCAGTGTTTTCACTCAATACTGGACCAATTTAAAATATTATTGTCTCTTGGAACAACAAATGATCGGAAGAAGAATCAAGGTTAAAAAGTACATTGAAGTTTTCCAAAAACTGTATTCATTATCAGAACAAACTGAACATACATTTTAGTCTAACAAGCGCCCATCTGTTCTACATGGCTCCATTTTAGCGCTTAATTACTGCGATTAAGCAGAATATCTTGGAGAAGAGGGGTTGTTATGTCCGTTGGTGGTTATTATTATTAGTAGTATTATTCACAACATCCCCTCGGATGATTCACAGCATGTATATTCTCACGTTATCTGAGGCCCCCAGAGGAATGTCCCTGAATGTCCCACAGAATGGTATTTAAAGGATCTATTAAACAAAACCTGGCCTCGTTGTCACTACAGCGATTGCTTCCCAATGATTAGCCTCTGGCAGAACCAAGTGCTAATTCATATCACCATTGATACTGCAGTTCACTCACTGCCAATAAAATATCCGTGATGCCCATTCCTCAGCATGGACTCATGTCAGATGTAAACACATTCTTGTTCTTTATTTTAGAACTACTCCTGAACCCTGATAGGCTTTCGTTTTGGCTTTGCAATTAGTCATGTCTAGCTCTGATTTGATCAATCCAATTTCATGACCGATGACTGGAAGATTAATGATTAATCAAGTATGGATGTATTTTACCCTATTGCCTAAAACTACATTTTATGTTTTTAAGCCTAATTGTGCTGTTATTCTGCAAATATTTCATGGCATAATAATGAGGGTTGTGTTTTTGTGGGGGGTGCTATCAAAATAAGCCTGTTGTGTCCTTCGATACTTATTGTTTATTAAGGCTTGTACCAGACATTACTTCATGGAATATCTCACCGGTTTCATCACCAAGTTTTTAATGACAGGATTGTGCCCCTCGAAGCGGCCGACGCCCGCACTGCCGTGGTTGCCGGCGGTAACGGAACGTCGGCTGTTCTTCCTGTGTGTCTGGCTCACGCTGCTGCACTGGTCATCCACCCAGTCCGAGCCGGCCTCTGAAGGGACGAGGAAGAAAAGGGGGAAGCATAGTTTTTTGGTAAGGGTGTTTCGGTGGACTACCGGTCCAAAGGTTTCTTCAAACCACTGTCTGCAGTCTAACTCTAGGCAAAAACCTGAGCCAGAGACATGCCTCTCTCCCTGATCATTAAAGACAATCATGATGGTATTTAGCCTGTGCTAAATGAGTAAATAGGAACAGGTGTTAAAGGTGTTAATGAGAGATGGGTACTTTATTCACATCCCTGAGAGCCAAATGAAAATAATGAAAGATAATGTTTAGTGCGTTTGTGTATGCGGGTTTGTGTGTGCAAGCAGAAGGAAAGGGGTTACATTTTTTTGCAACAACAATAACAACCAAAGTAGAACAAAAAACACATCCTCAGGAAGGAGAACCGGCTCACCTGAGTATCCTGAGTCTTTTTCCGAGTCCTTCCCCGAGTCGAAGAGTGACAGCTGTTGCCCCATGTCCCCCATCCCCCCCAGGGCTCCGGGGCCGGCCTGCGTGCGGCGCCCGCGGTCGGCCCGCACCGTGGCACTGTTGCTCCGGTCCTTGGCATTCTTCGAGGTGCTCCGCCCGACCCTCTCCCCAAAATGCCCTTGTTCCTTTGGCATTCCACACCTTTTGACATATATTCACAGGGGAATAGAGTGAGTGAGGAACACGATGACGCATAGTGAACCTGTACGTACAGGTCCAGGGGAAGGGTTATTCTGGGTTTTCATGCTGGTGATGCCTGTGGCCAGACACCACGCACAACCTTGACTGAGCACCCTGGAGAGTTAAAGGGGCAGGAACTATTTGATCCCTGTTTTAAATGACCTAATCTCGAATCTTTCACTGATCGCTGGAGTTCAGAGGACACGTTGAGCTGTGCGCCGATGCCGGAAACATCTACAATTAGTTTTTTCGATAGCACAGCCAACATCATTTTTCAGAAAAAATAATTGCATAGCTCGCTATAACAAATTGTCTGAGGCAATTCTTAAAGTTGCATTGCAATATGTAAAATATACATTAAATATATCATTCCAGACATTATTTGGGACACAGCTGGATTTTCCTCATAAGCCAAGCATTTCTTATGCTAGTAAATACAATGGCAACATGTGGTTCTACTGCCATCAAAGACTAAATCTGAGAAAGTCTCTCTCTCTCTCTCTCTCTCTCTCTCTCTCTCTCTCTCTCTCTCTCCTCTCTCTCTCTCTCTCTCTCTCTCTCTCTCTCTCTCTCTCTCTCTCCTCTCTTCCTTCTCTCTCTCTCTCTCTCTCTCTCTCTCTCTCTCTCTCTCTCTCTCTCTCTCTCTCTCTCTCTCTCTCTCTCTCTCTCGCTCTCTCTCTCATATACAGTGTAACTTACACTTTGACCAAGCAGAAACAGAATACATCACAAGCCTTATTCTCTGTCACCGTAGGCCATTGATGGAACTTCATCGACCTAACAACGTCACAGAGGCTATTAAAAACCAATGTAAAATTAGACAACAAATTAATTATTCACCATGTGCTTCATAAATACCAGACATGCAGTTTATCTGAACTTTGGCTGATATTGCTATATGATTTATTGCTATTGAGTAGCGTCGGTCAGCCTTGGTGAACCAGTTGAGCGTGCTGTCGGAGGACGGCACCATGTCCCAGCGACACTGTAACCAGAGTCCCACCCCCGACTCTCTTATGCAATAGTCTGCTGCTGGTCCACGGACATAATGTGTCCATCAGATCACCGTTTAATGTGTCCATAACTATCTATTATGTAATAATGTGTTGTGGAATTAACTAAGAGATAGCCCTACAAGGCATACAATAAAGTACAGTGGCATGTTTTACCAGGACAGAATTACTTGTTATGCAACACAAGGCTGGTATGAAAAGATAACCTGTAAACGACCACTATGTGAACAACACACATTAAAAAAAGTTTTTAATTGTAGGCCTACTACAAACGATACTATGAATAAAAGAAAAAAGAAAACATGACTCTTACCGAGGTGAAGTCTACTTTATCTTCGCATCTAAGAAAAGCAACGCGCTGTTCACAAATCAATCATAGATTCTTTGCCTCAAAGAGGCGAAAGACTAGTGTGTGAAGTTTCAGGACAACATAATCTAAAAATGTAATATAGATATCATCCGACGGATCATCAAGGAGTCAATAGTCAAACGGGCTGATTCGGGCAGCAACACTTGCCGTCAGCGCACCCTCCAGTAGATGCATGGTGCTGCTGTGGACACGGGTACCTTGAAGAAAACGCGTAGTCTGATGTTCCCAAAGCATCCATTATGTCGATTACGCATGGCGACGCCCCCTAATCTAAATAATATTGTCCCCGGTGGTGTCGCCCCGAGAAGCGTTGACGTAGGTACCGTACCGACGTCAGGGCCAATCCCGTGCCAAGACACGTGTGCAGGCGGGACCCCTGTACCGTCCACGTGAGAGCATGTTATCGCTCGGGATGCTGATAGAATGTCAAAACAATTCGTGAGGATTCGTGTCAGCTTGACATCATTATGAGTCGGATTTGGCTAAGATGCTGTGATACAATGAATCGTTTAGATCCAATGTTGAATGTAGGCTGATGAAAATCCTAGCAATGCCCTGTGATGGACAATATTTCAAATCAAACCCATCTTCGATGGTTTTCCTGTATTGGAAAGCCGTGCTTTTGCATTTGTATTTTAAGTGCAGTGAGTCACTGACGAGTTTTCACAGTCTCAACTGTTCGCGAATGTGTGCATCAACATGTGAGAGAGCAGTGGAGGCGTGGTCGATCATCGGTAGCACGTGTTCAATGCCGGAAGTACCTAAAAGACGGCGAGGCTCGTGTGTCTGAGGTCTGCTCTGCTGCGTCTGTCTCTCACACACGCACAGTTATGCAATATCTTTTTTCGGTACTTTTCCTGACATTATATGACACATTTTCCCCACGTCTTCTTCATGGATGACTGTAGGCCCACGAACTACTGTATATCCTATGCAATCATTTCAGCCGTTAACATGTATTCATGAAAATCTGAAACGATTTTCAGTAAAATGAATAGGCCTATAGTAGAAAACTGTCCTGATAAAATTCCAAGCTACTAGAAGTTCAGAGTAATATATCTGGTAAAGGCTACTTGACAGAATCTCATACTCCCTAAATGTCCCAGGCAGCATGTGAACATCCAAACTGATATGACTTGAGGCTTCCCATAGAAATATCTTAAATAAATCATTAATTCACTATCACTTTCAGAGCCCTGTATGTGTTGACCAATCCTGTTCAATCATACAGCTTGTGTTGATGGTGCATTTGAAATGTGTATGGTCATTCATATAAGACTCAAGGCGTACACACAAGGAGCATTAAAATGAAGAGATAAAAACCATGTATTCAATCATTGTCTTTTTGGAATTACATTCATTCACAAATAGAAATGGTTGCTTGAAAATAACGCAATTGTAAAAAGTACATTGCTTTCGAGACATTTTGAGTTTCCTTAATTTCGAGAGGATGGAAGGGACGTGTTCCAGGGTAAAAGGAAGATGGGGGGGGGGGGGGGGGGGGGGAGACAGCAAGTTCAAATGTAACACACAGGAAAAACAAATAGACACTGAATATATAACGGAAATTATTTCCAAATGTCATGACAAAGGATCCTACGAGTAATGAAAAAGTTTCAAAAGGGCATTACCTGCCCCCTTGAACTCTTGCCAATTGCTCAGTAGCAAAGCACCAAGTACATTGGTTGCACAAATATTATTTCATTTATTCATTCACAACACACCTGGTGATGAAATGTTGAAACGGTAACCGCGCTACCGCTGAATATGACTCACTCACGCAGACTTAGATAAGTTTGAAAAACGGAAACAAAAAACAGGAAAATAACCATAACAAGACTTCCTTGGAGGTCAGATCAATTGCACTGAAAAAAATAAAAAAGGTAAGAAAAAGGGGCCAGGTTCACAATGCAGGCGACCCCCCCTGTAGCCCCTCTGCCATAGCACCCAGACCAGCAGCAGAAAACACCATCACATCAGGCAAACTATACAGCTAGGTCTTTAGATGACCCGTGACAGATGATCTCAGCATCAAACACCAAACGTGAAAACTTCCAACGCTTTGAAAGCCTGCACTCCTGAATACCGATCCGATTGTCGATTATGAAATCACCATCTGGCACGTTATATAACCCAATTCATTTGTTTTGTCTTTTTTTTTTTTTTGCAGCCTTGGAAAATGTCACATTATGCTCCTAATACTCAGAAAGCTGGTTCTTAAAGTGCTGTCCGTTAAGGCTTAAGATGCTCTGGGTCGATTTCAATTCATAAATGCTTCGCTACACTTGGCGTTGGCATAGCAGGGGGGGGAAGTCACGGTCTGTACGAGAGAAACTGAGGTCTACGTTGAGTAACTAAGTGCTTACTGACTCCCTCTCCTTTAAAAAATGGCAGCTGTGTATTTTTCACTGATGAAAGAAAAAAAAAAGAAGGTAGAATTAGACACCTTGCATTGCAAATAAATTGAAATAAACAAAACAAAAACATATACATCTTGTGCATTCAGCAATTTTCCCCCAATTCCCCAGCACTCTTTTGCTATGTAGCGTTGGCCGTCGATAGATTAAAGAGATCACATTCGTAGACGAGATCAAACGATAATACATGTTTTAAAGTTGATATTGCATAAGGAAATAAAAAAAATAAAAAAGAAAGGACGCGCCCATTCCCACCCCTTCCTGACGTTTCTGCACTGTGAGACGTCTTCACTATCGGCCACCATCTTCTGTCTGTTTCCCAATGTGAGAGCTTTAATTCCTCTTGTCGTTTCTCGGACCGGACTTGGGCCGGGCACCACGTGATATCCATTAATGTATACACACACACACACACACACACACACACACACACACACACACACACACACACACACACACACACACACACACACACACACACACACACACACACACACACACACGTTGCTGCCTTATGTGCTTCTTTTTTTTCTCTCAAATCAAGCGATGACATTCAGTATGGATTTCATGCCAAAGTGTTCTCCGAACATAAAGAAAAATAAGGAGAAGTAGAATCTCACTCCCATAGCCAACCATAAGGGGAGAAAAAGAAACACATTCTCTAAATGCTACACTCCTCGGTCCCGCCCTCCCTCGTGGACAACCCACACCTTCACCGCCGGGGGACGCCGGCGCTTCCAGGAAAGAGCACTTGAAGAGTCATTGCGATATCTGCATGGCTTCGTATAAGACCATGACATTAAGAAGGCAAGAACAGAGTGGATATAAAAGAAGCTACTGAAAATAAACGGCTTGGTGTTACCGTCAAGAAAAGGGGGGTGGGAGAAACCGAAAGAAAAAGAAAGAAAAAGCAGCAGCAGTTTATAATAGAGGCCACCCAAACATAGATATATGGTAGACCTGATTGTATATCTATTTTCTTGTGTGTGTGTGTGTGTGTGTGTGTGTGTGTGTGTGTGTGTGTGTGTGTGTGTGTGTGTGTGTGTGTGTGTGTGTGTGTGTGTGTGTGTACAGATGACATAGTGAGGTACTGAAGGGTCCAGTTTGATACAGTCCAGCCAACATGCTAGCAGGCTGGTCTGTAGTGTGGACGACCGAGTTGTTGACGTCTGTTTTTTTTGTGTGTTTTTTTTTTACAGTATATCAAAACAATATGGCTGCCAGGTTTCAGGCACTTTCTTTTCCGTTCCTTTTTTTTGTTATAGATCCTTTTTTTCTTTTGATTGGACACCCAGGTCAGCAGACAGTCACCTTGCGTTTCTCCTACATGTGTTTCTGTGTGTGTGTGTGAGTGTGTTTCCGTGTGTGTGTGTGAGTGTGTTTCCGTGTGTGTGTGTGAGTGTGTTTCCGTGTGTGTGTGTGTGTGTGTTTCCGTGTGTGTGTTTCCGTGTGTGTGTGTGTGTGTGTGTGTGTGTGTGTGTGTGTGTGTGTGTGTGTGTGTGTGTGTGTGTGTGTGTGTGTGTGTGTGTGTGTGTGTGTGTGTGTGTGTGTGTGTGAGAGAGATGCTATCACTCTCTTATGCTGGCAGAATAGGAGAACTGTGGGAAATGCGCTTGATTGCTGGTGTCTTCGCAGTCCAGACTGTTATCTGTGGAAACAAAAAGGAGCGAGGGTGAGTACGCACAGGAGACTTCAGGTCCCTACAGCGATGACCCGCCCCCCCCCCCCCCCCCCCCCCCCCCCCGCCCTCCTAATGAACGACCAGTCAAGAAGACAGTGGGTAGCACACGTACACTTGTCGGGGGGTGTCAGTGTGATGGTCTGTGCGGTGAACTCGTCGTCGAAGTATCGGGTGTCCGTCTCGGACGTGACCTGGGGCTTGAACAGCGGGGTGAGCTGCAGAGCAGGAGGCAGAGGTCCGTGTTAGAGGTGGGATTCAAAGACCCCCCCTTCACACATGACTTAGTGTAGCCTTACCTAACACCACATTACAGTACATTGAGCTACCCGAGAAAATCTAAGTTCATCATTAACCTTTCTTAGGCCCGTCAGACTTAAAAAATAAATACCACGTGGATTTTAATGACAAATGTCCAGACGAGAAAGATAAATATCACAGGGTTTAACAAAGTTAAATTAAGTGTTATTCATTTTTGATTAATGCCGTTGATAAAATTAATACTAAGGTTCATACAATGATATTAATAGATTACCATATTTGTATGTTATTAGGATTTGATCGAATAGAGATATTAATGATTCAAGCATCTGTCCAACAAAAATTTGCCTCAGCGGATATTTTACATGACTGCATATTTAAAAAATGTCTTACTTTTTTGTCGATTACATCCTGCCAGTTTATGGACGCGAAGAAGGCATGGCCCATAACTTCTTTGGCATCATTAGGACCACCCCCTAACCTGTCAATCAAGAAAAACATTTTTATTCAGGAACTCATCGGACACACACACACACACACACACACACACACACACACACACACACACACACACACACACACACACACACACACACACACACACACACACACACACACACACACACACACACACACACACACACACAGGGATTTCAATAATATAAATCAATAAAAATCACATCCTATAACTTATAATCGAGAAAAGAAAAATGCCGGCAAACTAGTTATTTTCTCTTTGTTTACATGAATCTTTCCATCGACACTGGGAAACCTCTCACTCAAGCTGCTGAACCAGCTGAGCTGCACTAGTTTGCTCACTCTGTGGCACAGCCAGTTAGCGTGACCATAAAACACACACACAAATCTCCACCAACTAACTGGGAGGTGCTCAATCTTACACATTAAGACCTTAAGAGGTTCCACTCCCAGGGGTCACCCATGCAGTGAACGTATACACGCACGGCATTGTAGGATGCTCTGGACTAAAAGTGGCCTACGGTATTATATATCCCAGAGAAGGTATGGATGGTGGAACAGTACTGGATAAGATGGGCTCCTGAGGAGGGCCGTAGCCCCTGTGTGCTGGACAGGGGGGCCCCTGGCCGAGAGCCCTACCTCTGCTTGGGGTCCTTCTTCAGCAGGCCTGCCAGCAGGGCCTTGGCCTCGGGGGCCAGGTTCTTGGGGAAGCGGATCTCCTCCATCAGGATGAGCTCGAAGAGGCGCTCGTGGTCCTGGTTGTAGAAGGGCAGCCGGCCACACATCATCTCGTACATGACCACGCCCAGGCCCCACCAGTCCACCGCCCGGCCGTAGTCGTTGTCCTCCAGCACCTGTGGGGCGGAGGGTGGAGATTTGGTTTAACAACGCCCACCGTGAATCAGTTGGGGTCGACCGCAGTTAAGCCCCCTTATCGGGAAGCAAAAATCAATAAACATATGCGTGGTAAATTCGCCTTCTGCAGAGAAGTGGGATTGTTGGTTTAGGAGTGGCCATGTCCAAACACATCTTTACTAGTGAAGGCTAAGATGGTTGAAACGGAATTAGGTCATAAGAAAAATAACATTGTAAAGTGTTGATAATGAATACACATTTCAATAAGTGAGCGAAATGCTGCCGATGTTGCCATCAAGAACTGACGCTCCAAGCCCAAAGATAAATCCTAGTGGAAAGTTTCCCCACTCTCCTTGGTATTTGTTTGTGTCAAGTCAGATCCTCTATGTTTGACGCAGCTTTCACCTTTCAATTCACTCAACCCCACAAGAGCATATTAGCAAAAGCTCTTGATACAAACAACCAACTCCAAGGCTGCATCCGAATACTCGTACTTGCATACTATATAGTATGCATTTTGTAGTATGCGAAAAATCTAGCGCGTCCGAATACTCTAGTATGCATTCTGTAGTACGGAAGTCGTTTCCGAATGCATACTACCGCCAAAGTGAACCACGGACCACACTACGCTATCCCACAATGCAACCGGAGTCTGGTAACAAACGAAGAAGAGATGGCTGACCCGACACCACCAACAGCGGCTTTTTATTTGTGTGCGTGTGTGTGTGTGTGTGTGTGTGTGTGTGTGTGTGTGTGTGTGTGTTCAATAAAAAAGGAAAAATTAACTTCAATCGTCTTTTTCACGGAGTAACAAATAACTGTAAATGTATTATTATTATTCCAAAAAAATGACTTACCAAATGTCCACATATATACAACATAACCTGCCGGTAAGTCGCTCTACGAGATGACCGACGACGACGCCTTCTAGCAGAGATATCCATTTCAAGAGCCATTCGCGTAGAAAGAGACATTTTTTTATTTAATAGCAACGATAACAAGACGGAAAACAGGGAAATTTTGCCGCCATCTGGGGGGAGATACGTCATCTCCAAACATCCGGTGGAGTTTCGGCGGCGTTCGGAGGCGTTCTACGCATGTCTGTAGACCGTACTACACAGTCAAGTGTAGTATGGTCAAGTAGTAGACACTAGACAGAAATAGTATGTACTAGGTATTCGGATGCAGCCCAAGTGTCACTTGGACTCAATTCAACAAATGTAACTCTGCAATCAGGAAGTTCTCCAAAAACAAATGGTTTCAACTCTCTGTTGGTCTACAGCAAACCTGTAGAGTTTTCCGTCACGTCAACTCATGTCTATTAACCCAGCCGCAGTATTGCGCAACGCGACAGTAGTAGTCTACGGCGTGCCCTCATAGTTGCACAACGTGGTATCACAGAACATGGTCGTGCGAATATGCGAGTCCTTCAAGAGCACCTATTATGCTTTTTCGACTTTTATGACCTATAAACGTTGTTATAATGATTTATAGTCATGTTTAACCTTACTACAGTGTCAAATAATGACGTACATGCATTTAGACGTATTCCCTGCAGACCGTCTGGGGTGGCTGTGCAGAGCGCTAAACACTAGGGACGCCGGTCGCCATTCACAAATTTCCAGGATTTATCAACGTAGAACAATCTGGATTTTTCCATGCACAGTAATGCTTGCAACATGCTCTTCCGGAAGGTAACCAATCACAACGGAGTGGGGTTGGCAGGAGGGGGGCGAGGGGGCGGAGAAGGACGAAGCCGAGTGTTGACAGAGAATGCTGAAAGCGCCCAGATAGTGTTTTGAGTTGTGATTCGTGTGAGGTTGCTCTATAGGAGTCATCAATAAGAAATTAAGACCAGAACAGTAGTTTAATAGGAGATCTTTAAAACACACTCACCTCGGGCGCTAGGTACTCGGGGGTTCCACAGAAGGTCTTCATGGTGGCGTCCGGAGTGATGCCCTCCTTGCACAGGCCGAAGTCTGTGATCTTTACGTGGCCGTCCTTGTCGAGCATGAGGTTCTCCAGCTGAGAGGGAAATTCCACATATAACGAAATGATACGATAAAACACTTGAAGGGTGGGAGTTGTGTACACCGTCTATACACCCGATCTGCAAAATTGGTTCACATTTTCACAGATCTCTTTCACACCTAGTCCGATACGGGTTTATTATTATTTTTTTAACCCCGCGTTGCTCTCTATTTTACAACAATCGACACTGTTCCGATCACAAGAAATTGGGACTAACACCTGTGTCTGAAATGTTGTCCTATAAATAAACCACAGCCTACACCCAGGAAACCCAGCCTATGTGGGGCTGGAGACAGAGCCTTATAGAGCGGCCAGGACAAAAGCAGACGCAAGTTTCTGCCTCTCACCTTCAGATCCCGGTACACCACGTCACGTGAGTGCAGGTACTTCAGCGCCGACACGATCTCGGCGCCGTAGAAGCGCGCCCGGTCTTCCGTGAACACCCGCTCTCGCGACAAGTGGAAGAAGAGCTTAAAAATTGCAATAAGTGCAGGAGAGCAAAGAGGGAGGGAGGCGTAAGGAAACTGAGCTCATAAAACTGAGCTCAACACTTATGGTGAGTATGAGATGCAAAAGAGAAACTGTTGAGACCATATGGGAGGGGGAGGGTGAGACCCTTATGGTTCTCATGATGAGTCATCTGTTGATTTTCACACATGAATCAATTCATGTATTCGGCACGTGTGCGTGCGTGAGGGAGTGTGCGTGTGCATATAGTCACCTCTCCTCCGTTGGCATATTCCATCACAAAGCAAAGCCGATCGTGCGTTTGGAAAGCATATTTCAACGTCTGGGGAAGGAGGGGGGTAAATGGAACAATAAGAATACATCGTCAACAAACTTTGTTATCGAGAGCAGAATAAGGCCTTGAACAGAGGTTCGCTATGCTGGACTCACCGTGAGGAAAGGGTGTCTCATGTTCTGCAACACTCTGCTCTCTGTAACCGTGTGCGCCACCTCATCCTGCGCACACACACACACACACACACACACACACACACACACACACACACACACACACACACACACACACACACACACACACACACACACACACACACACACACACACACACACACACACACGAAAACTGGATATGAGAAATCTTCGTAGATTCCTAGCTGAACTCAAATAAACTAGACATTAGTAACTGGGGCAAGTGTATGTAATATATTGAAGATGAAAATGAAGGCATTTGAATATAATATTCCAGAAATTAATTCTGAATATGATATAAAATAATAAATTACACAGTTCTATGCAAGTGTCTTTGGATTAAGTGTTTGCTATAACTAAATAGTAAGGTAAGCAGATCTTTCTGGATTTACCTTGGCAATGATGACCTCTTTGCGGAGGATCTTCATGGCGTAGTGGACGCCGGTGGACTTCTCTTTGACTAGAATCACCTTGCCGAAGGTCCCCTTGCCCAGGAGCTTAAGGTATTCAAAGTCACTCATGTTCTGGGAGGGAGTGAGGGCAGAAAGAGCCGATTCAGCTTCTTTCTTCTTTATTACCTTACACAATGATACACTGGAACTTTAGATGGATAGGAGACATCCCTTTTCTTTTTACAATCCAACTGCATGCATTGTGAAACTTTCATTCCTACCAAGCCTTTTCACAGGGTCCAACAACATTCCTTCCATTGCACTCAAATCAAAAAAAAAGTGTTAAGATGAGTTTTAGGTGAGACCCTAAAATCCCCACACAACAAGTTGACCGCAACCGTGTCTCTCTCTCTCTGTCTGTCTGTCTGTCTCTCTGGTTCTCACCGTTTTGGTGCGGCTCTTGGACATAGCCACCTCCATCTCCTCCAGGCTACACTCGCTGGGCGAGCCAAATAGGTCCATGGGCTCCTCGTCCTCCTCCTCACGCATCTTCAGCCCGTTGGCCACCGCCTGGATGGCCCTCATCCACTCCTCTCTGGAGGAGGGGGGGAGGTGAGAGAAATCAATGACGAGTTCATTTGTTCCTTTAGTCCACGATGTCATCTGTAGTACCTGCTGTTATTAAAAGTTATCTAGGACCGTTTTATTTGACAGAGCAAACAGGATAAGGAGAGCTACCATCAACCAGAATTTTAATTATACTAGTACAATAATGGATTTACCCAGCGTTTTTTGCAAACAAAGACCCTTATTTATACCATCATACATATATTGGTTCATTAGAAAGATATGCATGCCATTCATTGGACGCTGATTCATTCTAATTCTCTTTTAATGTCTTACAATAAAGTGAGTCGATGAATTATTAAGCAGGGGTGACCACATTGGAAGACTTACTTTTACATTGGATGATTGCATGGCTGTCAGTTTGTTTTCCATTCATATTAGGTGTTATAGCTATAATAGTTGATCAGACATGACCATATCGTCATGTGTGTAGAGCTCTTGTTTACCTCTCGTCATTGGTGTCCACGTGAAAGGTTCGCTCAATGAAGGTGGTCCACTGTAGGCAACGGATAACAAATGTGTTGGGCCGGGGTCTTTCAGTCTTCATTAACTGGCATTCTGTTGCGGGGAAAGAGAATGTTGTTAAGATATTCTACATTTTACATTAATACATGCCACGATATCTTTGAGTTACTGCGAGTTATCTTAGTATATGAGAATGTTCTCTGATTAACACATGACCCGTCGCTCATTATCATTATTTATAGATACAGAATTAGCATTTTTTAAGGTAAGGTAATTGGACTCTTTGCTTATTGGACACAGTTGCTTCTTTGGTGATGCTTCAAAAGTCCCCAACAGCCCTTGGTTTTGGAAATGGGGGATGCGCAACCCAATCGATCGCAAAACGACAGGAACTCGGCCATGAAAGCAACAGTTATTTCTCTAGTTACAGTACAATCCGGCATGGTCATCCTTGAAACTGCTTCCACAAGTCAATAGTTTCTTAAATATACAAAAACAAGAGCCTGCAAACTGACCTGCAACTGAGAAGTTATTTAGGGGTGGTGAGCTCTGGTCATTCAGATCCGGCTTCTCCTTGTAGCCGATGAAGGAGCCATCACTTTTTAAGATAAAGTACCTGGGCCTCCACGTCTTAATGTACTCTCCTGGACGCAACAGAAAAACAATGTTTTGGAACATTAATTACAGGACACAAAATGATGCACATTTTCATTTGAAAAAAAGTTAATTCAGCAGCCAAAGCCCTAATTTTGAAGTAAATCAGGTTTTTACCTCTTTTGAGGAGCCAGCCCTCTTTGAGTGTTCTGACTTCATTCATGGTGGAAAGAAAATGCTGTTTTTCAGAGAGGGTCAGCAAAAGGAGACTGGGGAGGGGAGAACGGGTTTCTGTTGTTGCCTTTTCAGGTCTCAGTCAGTGTCAATAAGTTCAAACACCACCTGCAGAATGTCAAAAGTTGTACAAGGGAATAAAAAAACGACAGTTAAACAAACAGAACCTGTGCACTGATCAATTTGTATTACTCATGATAGCATTGTCACCAAGTCAAACTTGCAAAATTGTGTTCAGACTATTAATATCGAATCAGATGGTCTGACTTTCGTTTTGTGTTTGACATTTCAAGAATCTGTCAGTGTACCCTGAACAAAACATGTCGTTTTGGTGTGGAATCTCATCCATGTAAACAAGGCCACGTTTAATGTTCACCAGCGTTATCTCAGCAGTCCGGGTAGCTCACAGATATGTCATCTCTGCGGGTAATATTTATTGGTTACAAACCCAAAGTTAGTAGTATTTATTAGTAAATCAACACGAATCAAACAAAAGCAATTGTAACGGCTGTTTATGGCTTGATATGGACATTGATCTTTAAATAACTAAAAGGTTACATCATAAAGATGTCTCAAACAACGAAAAGGTAAGGAAATAGTTTACCTTTTGCAAGGCCGCTAAACGTTACCTTTACACGAATGCATTTTAACCAAGTGGACTTTAGTTAACCCGCACTTTACAAAGTATTTTCAAGTTGATAGTTGGTTTTAAACGCAATCTAGAGCATAAGTGCCATTTCTTCAACCACAGCAGTTCCAGTAAATTGAACTTGGTGAACTGTATCCTTAACGATACTTATCTCAATGCAATCCGAGTTAAAAACACGTTGTGGTGGATTGAAGACGTTGAACGCAAATTAACAATAATCTCATCGTTAAACGACTCCTTCTATTTGGTGTAGCAAAGACCCCTTATTTCACATGCAAATATCATGGCATTATAAATAAAGTGCCGTTTTATGGAGAGAGATTAATGGCTTACATTCGCGATCATATGCCTTTCTGTGCTGGTAGCTTGCTAGTAGCGAAACATGCCAGTCAGTGACTTATCCGATCTGCTCTTCGGTGAACACACTCCAAAGTAACGATCCGCTTATGCTTTTAATGACAAAGCGGAAAAATGTGAACACTGCACTCTCTCTTTACCCCACGTTGCTCTTGTCTTAGAGCAGTTTTGACAGGCTAAATCCAGAGCAGGCCATCCACCCAAGAAGGAAAACACCATGGGATTTCTTCTTCTTGATATTTGTTAGTTAGTGTTCGGTCATGCCACACCGCCCCCTACAGGTAAGGACGAGGCGGGCTTACATGTTTATATCTTCATTTAGAAACGCCTTTCTTTTGCCATTTCTTCTGAGTAAATCCTTGGACACAATCAAGGTCGACTTCAAGGAAGTTTTCTAACATAAAGTATTCACTGGGGAATTCCCAAAACACATTCAGTGATTTAGTGATAGTCACAATGATAATGTTAGAATGTCCGTTAAAGTAAGAAAAGGACGCACAAAGTCACACCTCTCCTCTGTTTGGGCGCTGCAAAGGCGGAACGAGTTACCTGCCGAGGTCAGGACTGGAGAGCCGTTCAGCAGCTCAGGATTCACGTGTTCAGATTGTACCTGGACTCTGCGTGGCCTCCCTCTTTACCCCACACCTCCCTAACTTTCCTCCATTACCCTTCTAAAAATACCCTCTTATGCACTTATTGTATGTTTCTACGTCCTGGCACTTAAAAATAGAACTTGCATCGTGTAGCATATACCTGTCTTTGTTGCATACTGGGAATGTGTTAACCTTTGTAAGTGCTTGGCACTTGTTCTATGAACATCCTTTCTGTACGACAGCGATATATTTTTGTTTCTCTTTCACCGACAAAGAGAAAGAGAAACAGTACTTATTTCAAGTCGCTTTGGATATAAGCATCTGCTAAATCCCCTAAATTGAGAAGTTAAAGTAAGAATAAATACCAGACATTAAAATAAACACGAAGAAGACATTACATTTTACACGTTTTATGTTATGTTAAGGTAATGAAACATAACATTGGTCATGAAGTAGGCCTACATAAAATCCAACCCAAGTTGTTTCTCAACAATGATGATGCTGTTTTTTTATTAAAGACATTTTCTCAACATCTGGGAATTCTTATGATCTAATAAACCTAACACACCAAAACAAAGACAACCAAACATACACACGACACACGCACGCAGACACATTCACAGCAACAAAAAAATATCGAATGTTTTTACTGATATTATTAGCAATTATTTGAACTCCATATACAATATTTTTTGCAGGAAGTATGAAGGAAGTTCTCAAACATTTCTCAGATCTTTTTTATTGTCAACGTACAACTCTATGCAGCATGTAGGCTACTGAATAATGGACAAAATACACCCTGTGGCAAACATTGAATTCATTGCTTCCATCTCTTGCAACTCTTCAGACTTCTGATCCTTGTAAGTGTTCAATCAATGCTGAAAGTCAAGTATGAAAAATATATATTTTTATTCATCGTCAAGAGCTTCATTGGATGCACTGAACCTCTTCCTGAAAACATATTTTCAGGAAGAGGCCATGTACATTATATAAACATATTTTTATAATGTTATTGTGTAGTAATGTTTTGTGGGTGATTGTTAAGTAATTCATCTTGAAACGATTTGTCATTATGGGAAGACATTGTCGTGTTTAAAAATGCCACAGCATTTTTCATGAGAGCAAAACAACGTTTTCATTATCCTAGATTACGGAATATTCTAATTGATTATTGATTACAACGCTCTTGAGTCCTATCAATATGGCGCAGTATCGCCAACAAATCTCCCATACTGCATTCTGACAAACCCCATACCCCTTTATATTGACACTGTTGGACTCACCTGTGATAATCTCCTCCTTCACTTTATGAAGCTCTTTCTTCACCTCCAGGAGGATGTCCTTTTACAAACACAAGCACATGTAACATACAGTTTGTGTGTTTAGAAAATTAGAAAACAAGAGCCCAAGATCTGCTCTATGTCTGTTAGACCCCAGTTCCATCAAATCATAACATTAATATCATGAAGAGGGGAATTATAAATGTCCCAAACCAACCTCTTTGAATTGGTTCATATTAGTCCCTTCGGGTGTTGGACTCTCTGGGTTTGTTTTCATGTTCTTCATTCTTTTCAAGAGACACAATTACATGAAACAGGATGAACAACAATGGAAACTGAAAAACCGCACTCTCCAGCTGAAATAAGAGTTGCCATTGCTAATAAGGATCAGCAACATTACAGTAACAATGCCATCAACAATTCATCCAATACGTATAGATTAGTACATTTAATCAACCGATTAGATTATATCTCATTGACGTCAGATATGATGTGGGATCCCAAAATAGTAGTGAGAGGTGCTATATGAGAGAGAGAGAGAGAGAGAGAGAGAGAGAGAGAGAGAGAGAGAGAGAGAGAGAGAGAGAGAGAGAGAGAGAGAGAGAGAGAGAGAGAGAGAGAGAGAGAGAGAGAGGGAGAGGGAGAGGGAGGGAGAGAGAGAGAGGGACCACTGCACCTAGCTTGGGAGAACGGGGAGGCAGGGCTGGTTGTGCTAATGCTGGGTTCCCTCTGCATCACGGGCGAAGGTTTAGGCCTGTTGGGACACAAGCACATCACTTAAGACCAGATCATTGATGATAGATGATGTTCAAGGCGCCAAAGAGATCTTTTTGGTTTAATAATGGATGGATAGCGGATGGATAATGGATGGATTGGCATTCTTACCGAGGCAAGGTGGTAGCCTTTCCCTGGGGCTTAACAAAGTTATCTGGGTTGTGGAATAACATGAAGGAACACAGTAATGGGATGATTTTTCAGTGTATCCGTTTTTCCATGCATGTATGAAAGACGAAGGATAGCTGTTTTGTAAAATATTAAATATAATACAGTATTCTGAAAAATTCAGGGAGGCTTTTCCTTCGTTACTGATAGCAAATGTTGGAGATTCAGTTTATCAATTTATTCACCTTAGTTTGGTAACGTAAAGCCCTGACACATTGTATACTAATTTGTTGTGATCTGGTCTTTAAATGTTTTAAAGGGCATCTGAGGAAAGGGCACATGCTCACCAATTGGTTTTGATGGTTTAGATGGCTGGGAGTCTGAGCCCTCCTATGGACAGAACAGACAGTTCCAGGGATCATTTACACATTCAGGCATAATAATACCAGGATACCTTCTTCGAGATATGACTTACATTTCTTGTTTCATCCTTTTTAACTGCAGGAACATCGGAAACCTTCCTCCTATCAGAATAAATCGTCATTTTGTGCAAGGCAGAACTGCTACTCTGAGCACAATCACACCACAGGGATAACAGCCAACCACACATGATTCAGTAGTTGAAAATGATTTATTGCTGTCGGGGTAATTAGCATCTGTCAAGCTTACCGTCTGGCAAGTATGGCACTCATCTCTCCCATGAGTCCTCCACCTCCTCCACCTCCTCCACCTCCTCCACCTCCTCCACCTCCTCCACCTCCTCCTCCAGAAGCTGGGGCCTCTTTCGATGGGGACGAGGCGTCTTCTTCTTTCTAGAGGTACAGAGAGAACACCATTATCCCCTGACACCCGGCGGTGCCCTGAAGTGGGACCCACCTTCGAAGCAGGTCAGACTAGGGCTGGGCAATAATTCGATTACGATTATTAATCGCGATAAAACTCATGTCGATTACGACGATAAGCATTAGTCATAAATGCTCGATATAAATAAAGTAAAAAAAATAAAATAAAAATCTAACCGCAGAAACAAACCTCTACAAACAATAGAGATTGTTGCCTCCCTGCCTCCCTGAGTTTGATGCCGTAGTCACTCACAGATCTTTTAGTTATAAACACATTATTTTATGTTAATATCTGGTTTTTCAATGTTTTCATTTTGCACTTACGTAAGCAATATGCAGTTCATATTTTATATATTAAAGTTCAGTTCATGTGCCAGGTCCTTTGTTCATCCACTTTTTTACTTTTTATGTATTGGTTGTGCCTCTACAAGATTTAAGATGTTTTCTGAAGCCCTGCCAAAGGAGTTTAATGTGAAAGAAGTTAGAGCTTTTATTTTTATTTACATTATTTTCAATAGGATACAAAGCAAGCTACCTTATATTGTTCTGTTGGAAGCAGAAAAAACGAGTTTGTGAAGTTAAATGTTTATATTTAAATGTGATTAAATGTTCCTTTATCACAAATATGGTAATAAACAAAAAAGTATGATTTAACTAATGAACACTCTAGTTTCTTCAGGCTGCAGCAGTATCAAATCATATATCGTGATTAATATCGATATCGATCAATATCGAAAAAATAATCGTGCTAATTATTTTTGCAATATTGCCCAGCCCCAGGTCAGACCAGTTTCAGCGTTCATCTAATTTCATAATAGCTGTTTTAACTCCTAGACTGTTAAATAAGATACGTTCACACTTTATTATTTGTAAAAAAATAATCGTGTTGGTTCATATAGACTTAGGAAATTCATTAAGAAGATTTGAAAAAGCAAGACCCTTGGTCTCGTGACAACTTTAATTTGTCAGAGATCTTTGTAGTGTAGTATGATTTCAGTTATGCAGGGGGTACAGCGTTTATCAGCGATTAGACGCTACAACCTTCTCTTCAGCTGATGTTTTCGTCAGTCAATCAACAAAGTTGACCTGTGCCATCGTCATTACCAGCCCTAACCCTGACACTCACCTTGGGCGCTTTACGCAGCCTGGCCCCTGCCAGAGCCTTTGCAAAATCATCTCCGCTAAACCCTCCTCCTCCTCCTCCTCCTCCTCCTCCTCCTCCTCCTCCTCCTCCTCCTCCTCCTCCTTCACTGGGACTAGGCCCAGACGGGGCTGCACCGAGAGGGGGAGGTGCAGGAGGTGCAGGAGGAGGTCCTGGGGGTGGAGGTGGACCCGGAGGTGGTGGTGGAGCTCCGGCCGAGGAAGGAGCGACTTCTTTGGGAGGAGGAGCAGGAGGCGCCGGTGGGGTGGGAGGAGCTGCAGGAGCAGAGGGAGGGCTGGCGACTGGCCTCGCCCCCTGACCGCCCTGAACTGGACCTATAAGAGAAGGCGGAGTTGGGGCCACTATTGATCATCGATCACTTTCTACGTGACTCTATCAACACATCTTCGGCATGATGTTCCGCACCTTTTCAAGCTTGCATTCATCTGTGAACCTCCTCCCTTCTCTCCCCTCCCTCCATTTCCATATATTTTGTTAATACATACTCCTATGAAATTATTTCACCCTGCTTGTTCACAGGTGTTCACAAACTAATGTGAGTTTGGATGTGTGTTAAATCTAGTTAAATCTATTCAAAACAATTATTATCAGAAGAATTATTATTATTATTAGCAGTAGTAGTAGTTGTAGTAGTAGTATGTTGGCTGTCATGGCAATTTGTTTTTCACTAAACAGTACATCTAGGATTCTAGGGGTTAATCCTAGGATGTATGACATCAATTGCAGCGTCCTTATTTAGCTTGTGTCTCATTTACCTGTGTTGTTACCATTCTCCAGAGTCTGAAGAGCATATTTGATGGAGTCGGAAAAGAGTGGGCCCTCTTCCTCACTGCCAAAGTTAAGTCCCCACAACTGCCGGGAATCCCGCAGTTGGAAGAAATTTGCAGAGGCCAGATTGTACTTCACATCCTTGGTAATTGCGCAATTGATCACCACCTGTCAGGACCAACATGTGGAGTGTGTTAAAAATCAAATATTCTGCGAGTAGTGGTTCTAGTAAAATAACGCAGAAATTACTTAACTGTGAGCAGAATCTTTTAAAAAATCTTTCTGTGTGAGGCAAATGTGTTGCAGTACACAATATGAACACTAGGCGGAACTATTGTGACTTTGTGCAGCTTGCAGAATAACTGTTTTCGGTGGTTTCATTGTTTCGAACGTGTACTGTAATTTACAGTACACAAGTATGTGGATGTTCAAGTATGTGGATGTTGACAAATATAGTATCTTTGCATTAAAAAGAAACAACCGCTTAGTTATTAGAGTTCTCGCTGGCAGAGCAAGTTCTTCTCAGTAAAGTCAGTGTGAGAGTGTGAAGCTGCTAAACTCCCTAGAGTACAACATAGTCTGAACTAGATTAGACCACAGCCGCGACTGTCTGCGACTGTAGTGCCAGAATTAGATTATAGCTCTGTGTTTTTTTTAAATTTCCTGTAAAGAGGATATATCGGGTGTGAAGAAACCTGTAATGATAATTATATTAAGCGGCTGACACGCAC
>NC_079418.1:23106460-23116460 GCF_026213295.1 Gadus chalcogrammus
TGAATTTATATCGAAGACGCTTTACAGTGAAGGGGGGGACCTCACTCACCACCACCAGTGTGAAGCACCCACTTGGGTGATGCACGGCAGCCAATCTGCGTCAGAACGCTCACCACACACCAGCTAATACCCTTGCAATTTTCCTAATTTGTCCCTCATGAAATGACCATCAAGCAAAATGTTCACTTTAAATACATAATCTCGGCACACTAGCACATCACACCATACAATACAATAATACTACCTGACCTGTACCTACTGTAGAAAAAGAAAACAACTAAAAACACGAATGCCGCAGCTGAGAGTGGATCTGTTGAGCACCTATTGTGTCATCCACCGTGCTCCATGGCATCGCTGGAGTGGACCATTGCCTCAGTAACAGCAACAACATGGTGGCGTGCCAGAGAGGGACATGGAGCTGTTGGGTAAACCGAGGCTGTGATATTCAAAGTGCTCCAATGGTGAGGTCTGGGATTTGCGTCACGAGGGAAAAATAAATAATTAAATAAATGGAAAGTCGGTTGTAGTGACAGCCTCTTTCCATCTTGTCAGAAAGCAACAATGTAGTTAAAAAAATGATGTGCTTATGTGTGTCTGTTTGTGTGTGTGATCAGTGCGTGCCGTGTGTGTGTGTGTGTGTGTGTGTGTGTGTGTGTGTGTGTGTGTGTGTGTGTGTGTGTGTGTGTGTGTGTGTGTGTGTGTGTGTGTGTGTGTGTGTGTGTGTGTGTGTGTCTGAGTGTGTGTTTGTGTCTCTGCGTGTCTGTGCGTCTGTGTGCGTTTGTCTCTCTGTGTGTCTGTGCGTGTGTGTGTGTGTGTGTGTGTGTGTGTGTCTCTGTGTGTGTCTGTGCGTGTGTGTTTGTGTACAATATATACAAGATAGCCCCACAAGGACTTTTTCTTTTAAATTTCTATTTAGACATTTGGTCATTATATTTACACCTGCCTTGAGCCTTTCCTTCCCCCCCACATCACTTCCAACATTTCAAAGGCTATACAGAGTCCATGAAGGGGCAGTGATGTCAGAGCACTGATGTCATCATTCTCCTCCGGCCTCACCTCCCTCTAACTTCTCAGGCAGGGCGGGGCGGTCTCGGGGGACGTGGGTGAAGGGGGCGGAGTCAGACGAGAGGAGGACATCGGATCCTGGACCGGACCAATGGAACTCTTTCTAGTGGAAGAGCTACCAATGGAACTCTTTCTAGCGGAAGAGCTACGGCAATGGAACAATAAAACAATAAGAA
This sequence comes from Gadus chalcogrammus, assembly GCF_026213295.1. Taxonomy (NCBI): domain Eukaryota; kingdom Metazoa; phylum Chordata; class Actinopteri; order Gadiformes; family Gadidae; genus Gadus; species Gadus chalcogrammus. The sequence continues at coordinate 23,107,702 of NC_079418.1, forward strand.
AAAAATTAGCGCTGATAAATGAACTGTAATTGAATGATTTAATGAGCACACACACAAACACACACACACACACACACACACACACACACACACACACACACACACACACACACACACACACACACACACACACACACACACACACACACTTGAAATACAATCAGCCCCACTCATAAATAACTACAATGAAATGAGAATTTTCTGCTAAACGCCAATCCTGTTTCCCTTAATAGTCGTTCGCTTTCGGTTTCACGTCATAATCGTGCCAATTATCCAACACACACTACAGATTGTATCGGGGGGAAACAAGGATGGCCATCCCAAACCCTGTCATTCCTTCCACCAGAAACACAGCTCTCCTTCGTATAGGACCTCACCTCTCCATCTCCTTCTGCCTCTCCCCTGTCTCCTGATCTCCGCAGGCGTCCCCCTCCTGGGTGTTCTCCCCTCCGTCGCGGGCGCCCTCCTCCTCCCCCTCCCCTTCGCTCTGCTCGGTGGGCTCCAGCACGATGGAGGGCAGCCGCTCCCGGTGGTAGTTCATCTCCTCCGAGAACGAGCCGCTGTCCGAGTCCGTGAGCGCCGGGGATTCTGGGAAGAGCTGGGCGGGCCCCAGAAAGGCACATGAAAAAACTGAAGGAGTACCGAGCAGTGATCTTGCTCGGGCCATGTTGCGCATTTTGATCAATGATCAGTTTGTTGGTGTGTGTGGATGATGGCTGGTCGAAGCAGCCTCACTGGCCCGAGTCAGACTGATTAGACTCTGGGGCTGGGTGAGGCTGCACACCTGTTGCACTTTGGGTAATCGATGTGCACAGGTTAAAGGTGACACATTGTACCACCAGGTGTGAGTGTGATTAGCCATTACAAGCCGTTATGGCCGGAAAATCCGCCTCTTCTGACATCACAAGCGTGTCCAGATGTGTGCTGGATAGATCGGTATACCTGCTTGCAATGGATAATCACACTCACCCCCGGTGGTATAATATGTCCCCTTTAAACCTGCCATCGCCACACACACTCAGGGGAGATCGCCGAGACGGCAGCACGTTACGGCGCCTGCTCTGTATCATTGTACTCAACCTTGGCGTTAAAGTGGTTTGCAACACCACTACCCTGTGTCCTTGGTCTGAAGGAGCCCAGTATAGGCCCCCTAGGTGGAGTGTGGCAGCCTCCTACGTGGCGTGCAGCAGGGTCATTGTGACAATGAGGTTGTGGCGTGTATTGTGAGTGCGCTCTGGGGTGCATACCTGGTACACTCTGCTCCCCCTCCTTGGCATCTCCTCCATTTTGGTCACTGCTGGATTTACGACAGGAACCGTACTACACACGCACGCACACATGCACGCACGCACGCACGCAACACACGCACACACACAAATGTAGTTAGAGGAGCTGTTTGGCTCTCAAAATACAATTAAACCCGCTCACAACTAACAGATGGTACTCAAGAGGGATCTCCGCTCCAGCCACACATCGCATCATCCCCAGCAGAGGGCTTCTGTCCCTGCTGCCTGCAACATCTTTCATAGTTTGTTACTCCTGAAATGCTTTTTCATTTGTGTTGTAGTACCACCACCAGCCTAAATGCCAGTGTGTACAAACCACAGATCTCCTGAATTAAATAACAGATAGTGCTGTGGGTGTTATCTCGCTTCCGCCCGTCATGCCTGGTTAAAACATATTTTATAAGAAGGTCAGTGACCTGAATGGAAACAATTGTGCCAAAAATAGAGTTGCATTCACTCACGCCCCAAATACCAGCCCTTTAGATAACAGGAAACATGTAAAGAAATAAATAAAGCTAAATAAATGTTTAATCAACATTCTGGGGCACCAGGAAACTAATCTGTGGCTAGAATCTGTCCATTTAATCCCCAAGCCCGTCTCAGTGTTTTTGGTTTATTTGTTCCTCCTCCTAAACCTGCGCCGGCCAACGGCGCAGATGTTAGACATGACCTGAGATCACCGTGAAGGAACAGCAGCAGCAGCTCGGGAGGATTAGGAGAGCAGGCAGAGGAGCAGGAGGGAGAGAGAGGTAGGGAAAGAGACGTAGAGGGACAGAGGGGAAGGCAGAGAGAGGGGCTGAGAGAGAGATGGGGAGAGAGAGAGAGACGTAGGGAAAGAGACGTAGAGGGAGAGAGGGGAAGGCAGAGAGAGGGGCTGAGCGAGAGGCTGAGAGAGAGAGAGAGAGAGAGAGAGAGAGAGAGAGAGAGAGAGAGAGAGAGAGAGAGAGAGAGAGAGAGAGAGAGAGAGAGAGAGAGAGAGAGAGAGAGAGAGAGAGAGAGAGAGAGAGAGAGAGAGAGGGAGAGAGAGAGGGCAAGAGAGAGAGAGAGAGAGAGAGAGAGAGAGAGAGAGAGAGAGAGAGAGAGAGAGAGAGAGAGAGAGAGAGAGAGAGAAAGAAAGAAAGAAAGAAAGAGAGAAAGAAAGAGAGAGAGAGAGAGAGAGAGAGAGAGAGAGAGAGAGAGAGAGAGAGAGAGAGAGGAGAGAGAGAGGAGAGAGAGAGAGAGGAGAGAGAGAGAGAGAGAGAGAGAGAGAGAGAGAGAGAGAGAGAGAGAGCGACTGATAAAGAGAGACAAAAGAGAGAGGGAGACAAGAGAAAGATAGAGGAGGGAGGGAGAGAGAAAGAGAGGCAGAGATAGAGCATAGAAGGTAGGGAGGGAGAGAAATAGATAGAGAGTGGCAGAGAGACAAAAGGGAGGGAGGAAAAGAGAGAGAGGCTAAGGAGGGGGAAAGGAAGAGAGAGGCAGAGCGAAAAAAAAGAGTAGGGAGGGACAGAGGAATAGGGAGAGAGATGGGGGAGGTGTTAGAAGGTTCTAGTGTGCGTTAATCTGCAGGTAAGTACCTAATGAAATAAGCTGCTTAGGGAACCTGGGCTTGTTGGATTTCTGCAGGAGATACAGGGAGCAGGGAGAGATACAGGGAGCAGGGAGAGATACAGGGAGCAGGGAGAGATACAGGGAGCAGGGAGAGATACTGGGAGCCAGTAGCTATACAGGGTTGGAGGGAGGCAGGGGTAACTATGGAATGATGGTGTTGTTGGTGGGATAAAGAAGATGAGGATTGTGTATGATGATGAAGTATTTGCATCAACCAACACATCAAATTTTTTATCATTCACAGTTGAGTTACATTGAACATGTAACTGATTATTAATGATTAGGTTTGATGAAACTGTTAACAAACGATCCAAAGGTTAAACAGTGACATGCAATACTGGGGACATCCGGTCAAAATCCTACCCAGATATTTGGCCAGATATTTGTGGTGAATCAAATCACATTAGCCTTAAAGCATTAATCCAGTCATAGCAGCATTCCCTGTGTGGGACAGTTTATAATGGTCCCAGTGCTCTGTACAGCAGTGCCTCTATTCCAGGAGCCTATGAAACACACATAAAAGGATGGACGCATCGAACAGGAGGCTGTCCATCTACATACATGGTACATATACTGTTCACCTATGATACATGGTACGCTCTGAACATACGTGGCTCACCTTACCTGTGTGTGGCAGGGATGCAGCTCATCTCCGCCTGGTCCCGAAACAGAAACAGAGATAAGCAGACAAGAGAAGGTGAGTCAGGCGGAAAGGACTGTGTTCCTTATAAATGGACTCAGGCTCCACGGGATGAAGTAGTGGTCTTTCAAATAAGAAAAAAGACAAGACGTCAGATGTCACTCGTCTTTTTCCTCCCTCGTCCTTTCAACACTCCCTCTCTCTCCCTCCCTCCCTCCCTCCCTCCCTCCCTCCCTCCCTCCCTCCCTCCCTCCCTCTCTCTCTCTCTCTCTCTCTCTCTCTCTCTCTCTCTCTCTCTCTCTCTCTCTCTCTCTCTCTCTCTCTCTCTCTCTCTCTCTCTCTCCCTCCCTCCCTCCCTCCCTCCCTCCCTCCCTCCCTCTCTCTCTCTCTCTCTCTCTCTCTCTCTCTCTCTCTCTCTCTCTCTCTCTCTCTCTCTCTAGCTCTCTCTGGGCATCGGTTCTCCTGATTCTCCGTAGCACCCCCCCCTCCTCTCCCTTTTCCTCTCAGAGTTTCCTCCGTCTGGTCCCCAGCATGTCGCCGGGTGACGTAACGGCTGGCCATCGGTCGCGGTGACACACGTGACCTTGAGGGGGGCTTAGTGCCACCACCCATTAGGGGAGAGGCTGGTGAGCGCAGCGCAGAGGCGCGTGCACGGATGCACGCACACACACACACACACACACACACACACACACGCACACACGCACACACACACACACACACACGCACGCACACACGCACACACACACACACACACACACGCACACACACACACACACACACACACACACACACGCACGCACACACACACACACACACACACACACACACACACACACACACACACACACACACACACGCACACACACACACACACACACACACACACACACACACACACACACACACACACACGCAAGCATGCACGCACGCACGCACATGCACACGCAGGGCAAGCTGTCCCTTATCCTGTAGTGGAGGGACGGATCCATCTGCTGTCAGAAATGGGCCGAATGCATCCGCTGTGGTTAATCATTAATAATATGTAGATTCCCTCATCCGCTGTGGTTCATCATTAATAATATGTAGATTCCCTCATCCGATTATTTCAGCCACACATCCCCGAAAAAAAGGAGCTAGAATTGGATCAAGCAATGTACTTATAGATTATGTTGTAGATTATATTGAGTGTATGCGTGTGTCTGTGGTGTGTGTGTGTGTGTGCGTTGGTACCAATTATTGTGATTTATGGGATAATTTGCATGCAGAGCAGAAGTAATCACATTGGCAAGCATTGTTGTTGGACCTCAGTCAGGCAAAGATATAAGACATAAGACTAAATCCCTGTTTTGCTGTTTGTCTTCTTACAATTTAATGGTTGGCCCTGGTTTGTGGGAAAACCCAGGATTAAATCTGGTACACTCCCTTCACTAGAGGGCACTAGACCACGTTGGGCTATTGGGTTTGATGTCAAAGGATTGGGATCAGGGGCCGTTACCTCATCGCTCATGTTTGTTTAATTCACTTGTTTTGGTCAGAACAGCAGTGTTTCACAGATAACCACATACAACTTGGCGGACAATATGTTCTGGAATGCAGGTCACCAAAAGACTGGTATTTCGGCGAGGATACCACCAAGTCAAATGTACATTTGTACCATTTTATGTCACACTGCTGTGTTTTTCAAAAAGACCAATACACATGCGGTTGTCTAAAAATACCAGGGGGGGATGACATTTGATTCCCAAACATGGACCCTCTTACCCGGCATGGGGAATGGCTAACGGTAAGCATTCCATCAGTAGGAAATTCAGGAAGAGGGGTGAAGAGAGCATCTGCCATACAGCCTAATGAGGCTGAAAAATGCTGAGATATGGAAAAGACAAACACATATTGATGTCAGTGCCAAAGTCTGAAGACCAACTCGTAAGCTCAGGTCAGCGCCAAAGCCATGAGATGGCAGTAGGAGAATTCAATACAAATGGGAAGAAAAGAGATTAAGTCGGCTTAATTGGAAATTTAGTGTAGTTCATAAAACACCTCCATATGAGTATCATGGTGTGTTCATGTAGTCAGTCAAACCTGTTTAGAAAACTTCCTGCAAAGTTTGAGACCAATTCAATAATCAAATGGCATCGTCATGAATTTCATTTCCTAGAATCAATGTTTTGAATACTTTTTGCCCAATATGCTAGCATTACTACAAACACATACCTGTATATATTTTTAGACTTGTGATCCCCTTTTAGGAGTCAAATATTATTCTTTGGTTATTTGCAGAGGAATTATAGCAGCGTTGGTTGGCAGGAAGTTGGTGTGTAGTGTGCTTTTGCATATACCACTAACACGGTCTGGGCCATACCACTATGCTGTGGTCACTCCCGTGTAGGGGGGTCCGACATTTCTTAGCAATAATAAAGCCATTCATCTACCGACCTCATATAAACTTGATGTGCAAAAAGGTTTAATTTTAGATGATCCATCCATCATAACATATTGAGATAACATTTGGGTGCATATGCCTCTGTCAGTCTTGTCACTATTCATATCTTTTTTAGTGCTATGCCCAATCATAAAGACCCTAACTCTTCCTGATTTGGAACAGACTTAGAAATTCAGTGGAGCCCATTCCAAAACAACAGGGCAAAAACACTTTGACACGTTGCTAAGGAAGTCAAACAGACGGAAATAAATTAATTATGTATTTAAGTTTTGGCGCTGACAGCTGGGCTGCATCTAAAATGACTGAGGAGAGTCTGAAGCCGTTCACTGGAAAAAAATGAAAAACACAACGCTTGGGAGGGACCCAGTGAGGGAGGCAGAGAGAGCCAGCGAGAGCCAGAGAGAGCGAGGGAGAGAGGGAATGAACAGCTGAAGCGAGACCGGAGAGTGGAAGACTGGGTGACCCATTGAACCAGGGCAGAAGAGAAGACCACTGCTGTATCCAAAGAGTGAGGGAGGGAGGGACGGACGGAGGGACGGGGGGAGACCAAAACATCTGCATTAAGATAGACTATGTTTCGTCAAATAACATGCATGCATTGAATCAGTGATTCAGGATTGTTCTGTTAAATATAAATTCAAGAAAAAACAAAGTTCCTAAACATGTCATTTTTGCAAAGCACATTCTGCATTAAAGAAATTCTTTGCTTTGTTTTCATGTTGTTTTTTTTCAATGGAAAGTTGGAGAGCTTTTAACAACGGGTGAGGAGGGAGACAAGGAGAGACAGAGAGGGAGTAAACCCCACATACACACACAAACGCACACACCAAAAAAGGCGTGGATTCTGCACTGGAAAAATTGCAGACTTGACAGAGGCTATATGCTAGATGACAATTGGAGAGGGTGGGGGGGGGGATAGGGAGGGTTGAAAGAGTATCAACATATGATGAAACGTGAGGTGAAAACACAAACAACTGTGCACACATTACAAAAGGGGAAAGAAAAGCAGAAGTACCAGCACTTCAAAAGTGCATGTGAGTAGTACAAAGACCTTATATTCAGCTTCATAGAGTGTGTGATCACGGAGCATCATAGAGGGGTGAAGCGGAGGGGTGGGTGTGGGGAAGTCAGGGGGGGGCTGTCCTTACGGAGAGACCAGTGCACGAAGCAAGGGAAGGAAGAGAGAAAGCTTGAGAGAGTCACAGAGAGTCAGAGACAGGGTAACTGCGAACAACATGTGCTCATGTTTAACCAAAGGTAGCACCAACAGGCGCGGCAGTTGGATCATGTGACCCGGAGGTCCCCCACTCCCACCGCCCCCCCCCCCCACCCCCACCCCCACCCCACCCCGGCAGCACCGGCCCAACACCAAGACCTCATGTCTCTGGAGCTGACTCCAGGCCCTATGGATACCCCAAAGTTTGGGGGCTACTAAAACTCAAGAAGGAGGGAGAGGCACCGATAAAGAGACCTAACGAGAGAAGAGAGCGGGACGAGTCTTCAAGGCTCTCCGGGGCATCATGTCGACAGGCCCCGGGATGGGAGAGGAGGCAATACCGGGGGCCCCTCGACCTCTGGGCCCCGTCGGGCTCCAGACCTTACTCGACCTGCTGGTGGGGGTCTACCAGGAGTTCTGCTCCTCACCCCTCTCCAGGGAGAAGTATGTCTCTGGCTTCCTCGCATGGGGTGAGTGGCTCACTCTTTCATACCTCAATGTGTGTGTGCACCACGTAAAGTGCCGCGGTAAACACATTCACAAGCGTGGGTAGGATACTTGAAAGTGTATGATGCCAAGCAAATTGAACTATTGTGATCATTTCTCGGCTACTTTTGGATCAAGCGGCTGCCAATGGCTATTTTTAAAGAGCAGCTGGACAAGAATCTGGGAAAAGGGTTTGAGATGGAAACGTCCTTCTGTGACCCACCTGTCACATGTGACAGGTTATCATGTGGTTGGGATTCTATTATATAAAACATTACTAAGATCAGTTGGGATTACAACAGAATATAAACAAAACATTTGTTTAAAACTTTAAAAGAGTCATCATGTAGCCATACTGATGCCTCAAGTATACTGTAAAGCAACATTGGGGTCGAGTAGGACACCACATGTGGCTCGAAATATTAGTTATAGATATTTAAGGATGTTAAAAGGGACTTTTAAAATGACTTTTAATGAAAACATTTATTTAAAAACGTGTTTGGTAACACAAGAAGTCCCTGTCATCCAAGTGACCCACATAGGACGTACCAACTGCCTCATGATTCATAGCCACAAATGACTGGGCCCAGTGTGATGCACATGTGATCACTAAGCCGTTGATATTATTGGCAGCTGTGGATATAGCATGGAAAACGATGCGTGGCAATGACAATGTGTGGCACAGAAACGGAACAATAAGTCAAGGTCAGAGGACGATCTGACTTAAAAGGGGATAGGACCAAAGATAGGTTGAGGAGCACTGCTATAAACATACCGTCTTATGCTACGATCATCACACTTAACTTTTATGCAATTTTTAGGTTCATACATGCATGCGTGTGAACGGGGTTAGGATCAGGATGTAGCCAAGTTTAAACTTCCATGCTAACTTCTGCTCTCTGGTCAGAAGAGAAGTGTCTCTTTCCTCACTGCTTCTCCTGTTCAACATCCTCATATTCTAAAGATTGTGAGAGGGAGGGTCATCCACTCAGCATCCACTGAATCACCACACTCTGTTATTGTAATAAAACACAGGTCCTTCAGATTTAAGGTGGGCCAAGGACATGCCCCACAGGATTCCTCGAAGTCCTTTCAGGA